>NC_045750.1:26541027-26543015 GCF_008692095.1 Etheostoma spectabile
TCATGTGTTCATGACAGTGCTATGTCACTCTTATGTAAATACCTTCAAATAAAGTGTTACCGTTTAATGTTTTTTTTCATGTTTTTCTAGGGACTGGCATTTGAAATTAGCAATAGCTATAAATGCTGTGATGCTACATTGGAGATTTGTTGCACAAATGTCTATATTGAAGCTAGTCACTAGTTTTGCATTGGCAGACCTTCCTCCACAGCGCTGCGGAGGAGGGTCTAGCTAGTCCACACAGCATTCCGGGATGGGAGTAAAACGTGCTCTATTTTATTGGCATTTCATTAAACCAATCACAATCGTCATGGGCGGTGCTAAGCACCGGACGGAGCCAATAGCCTCAGGAAGGAACTTGTTTTGGTGGAACATGTGTACGTTCAAAAATCCGATTGGACAGATCCAGTCCTATGGTAATGGAGCACTTATCTGGAAGTGGAACGTCGTGGATATAGACTATAATCCTATTAATACCAGTATAATATAAT
Organism: Etheostoma spectabile; assembly: GCF_008692095.1. Classification (NCBI taxonomy): domain Eukaryota; kingdom Metazoa; phylum Chordata; class Actinopteri; order Perciformes; family Percidae; genus Etheostoma; species Etheostoma spectabile. The sequence continues at coordinate 26,541,519 of NC_045750.1, forward strand.
AGTATAATTTACCAATATCAGTACAATTTGTTTATCACATTTATTTTTAGCTCTTTTACCTACTTCAAATTGCTTCCCTCATGCAACCGCCACTGTGTTGGTCTACCTGATTATGACCACAATTTCCTATAGGAAATGATGTCACTCAAAGGGGACAACACATGTAAAGAAAAAGTTGATTTAAAAATGCCAAGAGTGCCAAGACCTGATGAGCACCACGTCAACAACAAAAATGAAGTAATTAACCAGTATTATTTGCAGATTTCCACTTTATGACTAGGCTTGAAAAGAGCTAGGCCTGGACTAAGGTCAGTGTTTACTTCCTCTAGGGCTCTAAAAAGCGTTCAAAGGCTCTGAAGTCTATTAAAAGGGAGAGCCCAAGCCGCTGCAGGCACGGGAGAAGATAGGCTGGGCAGCGCACACGCATCTAGTCCAAGCACAATCAACAACAGACGCTGTCCACGTTACAAAGCAGCCCCAGCTGCTCCTTTCTAGCCATTCTCCTAATTCACCCATGATCACACACACACACACGCACACGCACACGCACACGCACACAAAATAAATGCTGGCACGCACACAACACGCAGTCAAGCCTTCACACATGTGCATGTATGCATGGCTAGATGCACGAACAGGAACCAAATCACAAAAAAACGTATTCCCATACACCAAATATATTTTCATTCTATGCATGGCTGCACACTCACCGGTGCGTGTTTTCTACATCCTACCATGACAAGGCAGCCAATGTGAAGGAATGGAAGAGGGAGGACGACTGGTGTCCAACTTGAACCTGCGGAGCCTCTGAACAGAGAGAGTTGTTGGCTGACTGATACGGCCCTGACAGATTTTCAGCAGGTCAGGTCAGAGCCAAGCAGAAAGACAGATGGAGTGAGTGTGAGAGAGAAAAGTGTGTGTGTGTGTGTGTGTGTATGTGTGTATGTGTGTATGTCTTAGAGAAACCAAGTCCAGAGTGTTTGGGTTAGTGAGAGAAGAGAGTGCGCGGTATGAACTCACTTGTGTTCGTGTGTGTATGTGTGTTGTGATTCCCTGTGCATGCAAGGCTGCACTGCTGCATGACTTTAGATTTATAATTAAACATGAAGTCATGTGTTGGAAGAGGTTAAGGGAATCGGCTCACCCTGAATGTTTTTTTGGGAACAGCCATACACCGTCACACGCGGCTGGAACCACAACTCATCCGACAAGCATGTTTTCAGAGTAAAAATAACCACTCAATTCGCCTTAAATGGGTATTAATACATCCAAAAACACATCATCCTTAAAACACGGTTATGAATAATGATGTATGTTTTCCTGATACATGCTACTTCTCCCTGAAATAAGAATCCACCCAAAAAGGTCTGCGAGGGCACTGTGAGCTGTAGATAAACAGCTACACCTCGCTCAATGACCCAGTTGTAGCGAGGTGAAGAACAAACTTCCTCACCTTTTACCGGAGGCTTGTCTGGACTCGCCAGACGGGGGGAGGGG
>NC_045750.1:26543025-26549839 GCF_008692095.1 Etheostoma spectabile
GGGGGGGGGGGGGGGGGGGCTGTTTCACTGCTCGTACATGTTTTCTTTATTAAGCTGTGATCAAGGGACACTGATTAAGGGATACTGACATCCGTCTGTTAAGCCAGCCTGTACAGCACTGAGTCAAGGGGAGGGACAATGTTAGCCTTTGGGTTGCACCTTTTTCTGGACGTTGTTATATAATTCTAAGATCTAAGGATGGGTCACAAAAAGAAGTTTGTTGCAAAGTTTTGCGTTAGAGACACAGCAGCTCTTAGGCATCGTTCTGCTGTTTGCTAGCAGACAGGACTGACGCGGAGGAAACCTTCACGCAATGCAAGTCAATGGAGAGCAGAGAGTTCTTTTCTCCTCCGGTGGGGGCGGGACTTAAATGTGCTCTCTCTCTATGAACAAACGCACTTAAAGAGGAAAAAAGGTCCAGCATGATGTGTATGAAGACACTAAACAGTGTCACCTGTCTTACCTGTAGGATGACAAAGGACCATGCTCTGCATCTATTCATGCGTTGAGATTCTCAAACTCTTCCCAGCAACAGGTTCATCTGTAAAGAGACAACAATAGTTGGCATTTTAAACTCCAATGCAATCTCTGCAGGGTAAATCCAGACAGCTAGCTAGACTATCTGTCTAATCTGAGGGCTATGGTTACCTGGTCCTCAGATCTCTGCAGGGTAAATATAATACAGACAGCTAGCTAGACTATCTGTCCAATGAGGACTATGGTTACTGGTCCTCAAGTCTCTGCAGGGTAAATCCAGACAGCTAGCTAGACTATCTGTCCAATCTGAGGACTATGGTTACCTGGCCTCAGATCTCTGCAGGGTAAATCCAGACAGGTAGCTAGACTATCTGTCCAATCTGAGGACTATGGTTACTGGTCCTACATCTCTGCAGGGTAAATCCAGACAGCTAGCTAGACTATCTGTCCAATCTGAGGACTATGGTTACCGGTCCTCGATCTCTGCAGGGTAAACCAGACAGCTAGCTAGACTATCTGTCCAATTGGGACTATGGTTACCTGGTCCTCAGATCTCTGCAGGGTAAATCCAGACAGCTAGCTAGACTATCTGTCCAATCTGGACTATGTTACCTGGTCCTCAGATGTCTGCAGGGTAAATCCAGACAGCTAGCTAGACTATCTGTCTAATCTGAGGACTATGATTACTGGTCTCAGGTCTCTGCAGGGTAAATCCAGACAGCTAGCTAGACTATCTGTCCAATCTGAGGACTATGATTACCTGGTCCTAGGTTGCAGGGTTAATCCAGACAGCTAGCTAGACTATCTGTCCAATCTGAGGACTTGGTTACCTGGTCCTCAGATCTCTGCAGGGAAAACCAGACAGTAGCTAGACTATCTGTCCAATCTGAGGACTATGGTTACCTGGTCCTCAGATCTCTGCAGGGTAAATCCAGACAACTAGCTAGACTATCTGTCCATTCAGAGTTTTCTGTTGACGACTAAAACTTCTTCTGAACATATACATGTTCCACCAAAACAACTTCCTTCCAGGTGATTGTAATTGGTTTAAAAAAATGCCAATAAACCAGAGCACATTTTTCTCCCATAACCAAATGCTGTGTGGACTAGCCAGACCTTCCTCCGTAACGCGTTGGAGGAGTGTCCGGCAAAGCGAGACTAGTGTGAAAGCAACCTCATCTTTTTCAGAAAGACATGAGTACTGTCCTTGCCAGTCATTAGAGTTGTTTTGTGTTGCTTCTCTGTCGAACTGATTTAATTCAAAAGGACAGTGCATTATTGAGCATGGAATTCATTACGGTTATTCATTACAGTACGGTCATTACGGAAGTTTTTGATTTTTAGAAAGTAATAAAATATGTTTTCATAAGAATTGTATTTGGTGTAGAATACTATAGATTTAGAAGATTTCAAACTGTCTTTGGATATTTGCCTTTTGTGATCTAGAAAATTCATTTTCAGGTACTTTCTGTTATGAACTATTGAAGAATATTATGCATGTAAGTTTATGTTATGTTGTACCTTTGATGTATGTTTTTGCTGTTTTTTTATGTGTTGTGAGTATGATTATGAAATAACAGAGACTAATAATAGGAGCTAATGGGGATCTCAATAAACATGTAGTTCACTTCCCATTAACATACTTTGGAAACAAGCCTTTTTAAAACTGTCCAGCTAGTTATGGAAGAGCTATGGTTTTAATTGGCAGATTAGAGAGGAGAAAGACTTGGAATGTGTTCACAAGGAGCTCCTAGGGACGTCAGAGCTTATTGGCTGCAATGACAATGCATGGCTCAAATATTGTGCTATACTTCTCTATTCAAACACGCTGATAGGTAACACCAATGCCGAGTCACCACAGACTGTTATTGAGGTTGGAGGAGGTCACTTATTGGTGAATATTACACACAGTAACAGAACGAAACTCCCAGTATTTTGAACAAGGAGAAGCTATAGGCGATGATTTGATAGGTGGGGAGAAGAAGATGTGTTTGATAAGAGGTGAAAGAACTAGGCGACTATATCCCGTTCTCAAGACGCCAGTCCAGGAAGGGACAGGTAGCCTAGTAACAGGGTTATGATATGTTCTTGGGTATGTCAAATGGCTCTTCAGAACAGAAGGCCATTCAGACCCAACATATGGTCCACATCACCAATTACCAAGGTGTGCGTCGACAGGGAGAAGATGAAGAGAGTGGTAGCCACGGAGGGAGTTTAAATATGGACAGATGAGGAGAGGGGGAACTTTTTGCCAATTTAGAGTATTGACCTCAGGTCAGACTGACCTATTTCACACAAAATAATGGCTCAAAGTTTCTCCCCAGCCTCCTCGTCTGAAATAGTGGAAGTGGAAGTTTAGGAACTAGATTCTAAAATCTACATATGCTATTGCTTTGGGAGGAACTACCTACTGGCATACAAAAAGCAAGAATGTTATGTAGTAAACTTACTTTTTAATCAAGAACATGCCCCCGATTTAAGACTTTAGGTTCCATTCATATCAAGCATTTTCTATGTCCCATTTGATCTGTCTTACAAGGAATTAAACCAGGTTTTTGCTAACCCTGACACACTAAGGCAAAAGGTAATCTTCAACAGCTGAAGATTCAAATGAACTATGAAAATGGTCCTTGCCTAGGCAAACATAACTGTCTTCAAAAATAGAGAAAAAACATCAGTATGTTGTAGTGGTATCACAATTTCGATGTTAAAATTGATCAAAATTAACTTTCAATTTTGACTACTGAAATATGGAAGCAAGATCGACGATTCATCAACGAGTTAATTATGTAAACCAAGAAGGTAAAGCATTAGGGCTCCGACGGGACTCCATGGTTCCTTCAGGTACACATTGTTTAGCTAATGGTGCCTTCAATTGTCACACAAAAAAAAAAACTCTGAATAACTCAAACTGTTGTTGCAAAGTAATCTTTTATCTGGTGGCTCTTATTGTGGCATTTCTGTCCCTGTTGGGAAAAAAAGGTTTAATTCAAAAGTTGAACTTTAAAATTTGTCCTTAACCTTAAAATTAGTCAAGATGAAAATATAACAATATAATAGTATAATTAAAACAAATTATATATTAAACCTGCTTATGACGTTCAGAAAAATATAGAAGTGCTAATGATGATTCTTTCCTTTGCCAATATCCTCCAACTTCTCCAGTGTTTCTTACTAGAAACATTTGAGAACAGTGTGTTGGAGTGGAAATCCCAGGCCGGATTTAGTCCCAGGAAGACCCAGATTAACCCTATTTAATGCACATACAACCGTCTTGCACACAATTCCCATCTACCCCAGGTCACTTGTAGGCCCAGGCCAAGCATGCACGCACCAATTAGTCCAATGGCTCGGGTCACAGTCTGTCTCATTTCCAAAAGAGTCCATCATATTCTGGGGATTCTCCTCCTTCAAAATGTGAAGTGTACAGGCAGACAAGCACACATAAGCACTGAAAATACCACTATTCTAGGGAAGGGGCTATCAAAAAAAAAAAAAAAACTCAAGTCATTGGTTTCGCAATATGTTGAAAGGTACTACTCCCCAAATTCCAACCTTTCCACAATTCTGAAAATGTTCCCTCTGAGCCTGTGAAGATACAAACAATCTGTTGATTCAGTGGCAGAACCCTTTACCTCTAAGCCGCTATTTGCTTTAGTTGTGATGACACAGGGGGAGGAATTTGAGCAATGCCTATGTATCGTAGACTCATTTCCTCAGAGTGAGAGCCATCTCCAGACAGACAAGACAGCAGTGTGAAGTCTGGTTTATTCCTGCACCTCTGGCTCCAGGTCAGCCTGTGTCCTGCACACATATGCACTGGTGTTTCTATGTCAAGGGTAACGCTGTCAATTTAGAGACCTACACACACATATACAGACTGTTTCTTAACCAATTATTTATAACCTGTAGCAAACAAGAAATGGCATAAAGCATTCATACATGTAAACACTTTCAATCAGCCATGAAGCTTTTTTCCAACGACCTCATAAGACTCAACATGGTTGAAAGCCCATCACGCATCACTTGTTTGTTTCGTCTGAATCATAAGCGGCAGCCAATCATTGGCTATCAAGACAATAAATTCATGTGAAGACACCAACTATCTTTGAGCATGCCCTAATCTATGCTCTTTTATCATTTTTTTAAAAGATTATTTTGTGTGTGTGTTTTGTGAAGAAATGACTAACTGCCTATAGGATTCCAAAGGGCTTACTGTCTCATTCAGCACAAATGGAAGTCTCTCCCAATTGTAAGGGATCAAAGTAGCCTCATAACTGAGCCGCTTTCAAGAAGAAAAAGAAAAGCGTGAAAAGCCAGAGCATGTTTGCTATGCGATGGGATCAACCTAAACTCAAGCAGCCTTGAGAAAACTTTGCTTGTTCAATAGGGGATCAATGCCAAGAGCATGCCAATGAGCACACATGGCAGAGCTTGTGCTTTGTCATGTGTGCTCATTCTCTCTGCCCTCCCTGATATTTTCCACTGGTGGGTCAATGCATGCTAGGCAAATGCTGTGTGTTTGACAGAGCCTTGAAGTATGCCCGTTTTCTCAATTACTCCAAAAAGTCAATGAAGAAATGGAATAGACTTTGAAAGCAGATTAGCAATCTTTGTACTTCATGGACGCCAGCCAAGAAGCGTCCACCCGCTTCTTCTCTCCACTTGTCTTTTTTCAGCTTTTCGATTTAACGCCAGATATGTAAATTGCTTCTGAAAGTCACACAGGGGCTCGTACGGGACCAGGCCAAAAAAAGAAGGAGGAAAAAGAAACCTGTATCAGATGACATAGGGATATCAACAGGGGAGATCTCTAGTGATGAAAGCAGAGGCATATGGAAGGGGGAGGGGGGGTGGAGTCGTAAAAGGCAAGAGTGAAACAGACTATGGACTAAACAAATTAGTAGGGGTTAAAAGGGGAGAATGAACTTTGAAATCAAGTCAGCCCTGGCTTTTAATCCCATTACAAACTGTTAAAATGCCTGACTGAGCTTACCTTTAAAGGCTTTTGAAAGACTTTGACCTACGTGTTAGGGGTAAAAACCAACAGGTGAACAGCCACATGCACAGGCAAGTGCACATCCACCCACATACACACCTGGCACCGCATTGTTCAATGGGTTGATCATTCACTCCGGTGCAACTCAACACAATTACTGGAGAAAGAGGAGCACATTGGTAGAAGAGCCGGTAATCTGTGACAGATGAAGAACGGACGGAGCCGATCGACTCCACATGTTTTGGTCATGTTCCAGGTTGAGAGTTCTGGACATCAATATTGAAGGTCTTAAATGAAGCCTTTGATTAGGTGGACAACCTAGCCCTACATTGGCTGTGTTTGGGGTACTAGGCGGTGATTTTATAATGCCCAATAGTGGGAAGAATGTTGTTGCTTTTGCAACCTTAATAGCAAGACGAAGAATACTTAAGACTTGGAAATCATCTACACCACCAAAAGCCTCCACTTGGCTTTCTGATATTATGATGTTTCAAAAAATAGACAAATATCAAATACTCCTTTAGCGGATAATCCAGAAAGTTTTACAAAAAGTGGGACCCTTTACTGGCTTACTTTGAAAGACTTACTAGTCTTCCCTCTTCACAACTGCTAGGAATATAGGGATGGTAGAGCACAACAACTACATTATAAGCTAGTATGAGTAATAGAAGAAAAGTGGTTTTGTTTGTGTTCTTTTTCTTCTTCTCTTTCCTTTTTGTTTCTTCATCTGTTCTTTTCTCGGCACAAGGGTTGGTTGTGGATAGAACGGGATTAATAGAAAGTTGTGTTGTTACAACTGACATTGTAACACTGCACTGTATGTTGCAGTGTGTTCAGGGGACAGGCAGCTAGCAGATAGTGAGGAGATGTTTGCTGTATGTGACAAATGTTGTAGCCTAAAACACGCGTGACATTGCTTGGAGCACCTTTAGTAACATTTTGAATGCAGGACTTTTACTTGTAACAAAGTATTTTTACAGTGTTGTATTAACACTTTTACTTAACTAAAAGATCAGAATATTTCTTCCACCACAGGATTCTGTAAACACCTGAGGAGAATCAGTCGTGGAGATCTTTTTGTTTATATTTCTGTTTTGCCATGGAAATGACAAATGGGCGTCAAAGCAGGCCGGAGCACACAAGACGTGAGCCCTGCAGCTGTTCCTGTGTGCCTTAGTCCCATCACTGTTTGTGTTCCCAGGAGAGGAGGACAAAGCTTCCAGGTCGCCCACTAACCTGTCGTCTTATTACCAAAGTTCATCCCGCTGGAACACAGCGCTGACCTCTCGTGCCAAAGGTTACTTAGGGAAGAAGAGAATGGGGAAGAGAAGGGGGGGG
>NC_045750.1:26549849-26554702 GCF_008692095.1 Etheostoma spectabile
GGGGGGATTAGAAGAAAAAAAAGAAGAGTGGGAAAGGTGAGCAAGACTTACGATTGAGAACAATCACCTAGAGTTGGATGATTAATCAGAAAGCAGAAGTCCGATGACTCTCAAGGGCAGAAAATCCAGTAAAGATAATGACCTCTTCTGAAGAGTCCATCATGTTTTGTAATCCTCTGTGGCCTCCTTGGCTACTTGTAACTGAAGGTTTTTTTTAATTCCGTTAATACTTTCCCCACTATGCGTGTTCATGTACTTTCCCCAACAAACATACTACCGCGTGTGGAGTCATGTGACTTGGTACAGTACAGTCTGCAGCATGGAAGCAACATGGAGAACTCAGTCAACCAAGCAACAGGAGCCTTAAAGAAAAACAGTGTCCGTTGTTAGGGAACATTTGGGATTTAGTAAAGACGATAGCAAAGTAGTAGGTTCAGCCAAGAAAAGGTGACTGCTAGGCGGTTTCCCATTACTGTGACTTCATGGTCTTGACAACTGCCATTGGCGTTACGTTTAAACAAAGGAAAACTAGTCCACGACAGTCAATTTTAGACACCAAAACGACTAGTTAAATCAAGCTGTTGCCAAATGAGTTGATACAAAGCTAATTAAGACTAGAAGCTCCACACAACTCTCTGTAAATACCGTAGATAATGTAAATAGTGAGTTTTAATCACACTATAATTGACCATTTCCTTTAGACCGTTTTAAACTAAACATGAATTTCCTATTCAAGTGCTTTAAACAAACATTTCACAACGTAGTTCAATACAATTGGAAGGTACGGTACTTTTAATTGTTGTTGTTTTTTACTTTATTGATCCGGTGGGGAAATTTACAAGTAAGCTGCCAAGTCAAACTTCCGCTGTTCTTTTGGTGAAAGTAACGCAAAAGTAGTGTAACGCATTACAATTCAGAGACAGTAATATTGTAATATAAGTCTTTACTCTCAAATGACAGTAACTGGTAATCTATGATGTATTACATTTTGGAAGTAACTTGCCCAACACGGTTTCTCAGTATGTCTATAGTTAGAAGATTCTGAAGGGGCAGAAACACGAGTGAAGATAATTACCTCTTCTTAAAGGGGAGGGGGGGGGTCTTGTATCATGTTGACGCGCCAGCAGTTTGGTTGTCAATACTTAGAATTCCTCATCTCACACACACACACACACACACACACACACACACACACACACACACACACACACACACACACACACACACACACACACACACACACACACACACACACACACACACACACACACACACACACTTTCCTTGGTGAAAGTCTTGTGTTTTACACTTGACATGGCAATATTTACAATATATTTTGTTTTACTGAGTTTTTTTTTCCGATTTTAGCCAATGTGTTTTCAATTTTAAATTTTCAACATATTCAATAAATAACCATAAATAGTTCATCTGTGTGCATTTCCATCAACTATTTTTGAATCCAAAAAAACAATATATACACTCTTTGATTGAGAAAACCACCTTTGATAGCTGAGCATATTTACAATACAAACTTTGTCAGTGAACTATGAGGGCCCAAAAATAATCATGCATTAATCGTGATTTTAATTTTAGGTCATATCATCTAGCCCTAATCTCACCCCTCACTTTCATTTCCTCATCCATTATGGGACTACTTTTCCCTGGTTTGACGCTCTTGTGTCGCAAACTGCTAGGACGTCCTTGAGACACTTCTTGAGGTCAAAACATGCAAATACTCAGATTGAAATTCTCCAAACAAGGCCACTTAAAACGGTTTCAAATGTGGAGATTTTCTTCTATCACTCCTTCCCATTTCCAGGTTAAGTGTTTGGCATTTGGCACCGGCCGGGGTGAATGCCTATAGATGGCGTTGCTCTCAGATCACAGCAAGCTCATTAGCTCTGGCCCGCTGTTGCTTTCACTCAAACCAGACCAAAGACGTGATCGGGTGGAAATTCAAAGTGGGTGGGGGGAGGAGGGTTGTGGGGGGTGGGGGAGAACAGCAAGAGAACAGATATGTTTCCTTGGATAAGGCAGAGCCTAATAATGACTTCCTGTATTTAGCCTGGAAAACAAAACAGAGAGGCACCAGTGGCGACGATGCAAACACAAGTACTATCCAAGAGTGCTGTAATGCCTTCGATGCAACGTGATCCATCTCTAAGGTTACATGTACTGTATAGTGGACATGAATGTGAAGGGGTTGGGTGTATGTCGGAGGGTCACAACATCTGGATCTTGTAGTACATGCCTCTGGAGATTCTGACAGTCTCTCGATTGAGCAACAGGCCACTCGGTCCATTCAACGCTGCTCCTTCCCTCTCTTGTTCGCTTCTTCCTCCATCCTTTACCCCTCTCCTTCAGGACCATGTGAAAACTCCCAATTACCAGAAACACAAGAATGGTTGGATATGAACATGGAATATGCAAAACACAGGAGCGCTTAACAAGGGTCGTGCTGAAAAGTGATTGAATGTGTCAGCAGGTCGTAAAAAAGTTCCCCTCAAGATCAATGTCATTATGAAAGCTTTACGTGGAGGACTTTCCGGACTGGGGAGTGACCGGCGACAGGAGGAGGAGGAGAAGGTGGGGGGGTGCTGCCAGCATTATGTTCCACCAACAGAAACCCCTTTTCTTAACCTAACAAGTGGAGAACAAGCAAAGGAATTCCAGCTGCCTTGCATCAGCAGCTATAATAGACCAGGGGAAAGAAAGACGGGATGGAAGAAAAGAGGTTTGTAACACCTGCAGCAGGGTGCCAGCAAACATTCTCTGGTCCTCCGGCCCCTTGGTGATGCACTCAATAAATTCTTGTGATTAGCTACAGTAGCGGGCCTAAGTGCCACTTAAATCAAACCCCAAAGGGGAAGTTGTTGTGACCTCCGAGCTTTGGAAATGCGATTTAGGCCCGAGTGCTTATTCCAAAAACAAAGATAGTTCTGTTTTGCAAATAAGAGAGCGTGGAAGGAGGAAGAAGGGTGTGATGGAAGTGTATGTGAAGGAGAAGTGAGCGTGACAGCAGGTTTGCAATAACAAGCCATTATTTGAAGAACTTCATGAAATTTGGGAGAAACAACTCCCTGTTATTAAGCTATTAAGGTAACTTTGACTAATAGTAAGTCCGTTATGCTTCAGTATTCTGGGAATACTTCACACCGAAACAAGACACAGATGTGCATATAGGAGCTAAGCCAATGTTTTCATATTGTGATTGTGAAAACTGTATAGTCTGTGGTGTCTGCTTTTGCTCCAAAATCTAAATGTGCACCGATGCATTTATCATAGTTTCAAAGCTTGTCCCACTGGACAGCATCTCCAAAAAAAAGTGACAGCCAAGATGGGAGAGGCAGTGTAAGCTGTAAATCAGACTCAAAGGAATGTCACTGAAATATCCACAGATCCACCGTAATTTACAACATTAACCTGAACCACAGCTAAATAAATAAGAATGTGACTGACCCCTGAGACAAAAAAAAAACTCCACAATTCACAATTAGGTCCACCAAATGAAGCAGCAGGCCTGACTGTAGCACCGAGTCTCCAGAGGTCTATAAACCTGCTGCGCTTACGGTAACAGAAGGGATGGCACAGCTCTGGTCCGCCCTGCCAGAGGATTGTTGACAGCAGACGTAGACCAGACCCAGCTGCACTCTGACTTGCAGGAGAGCAAACAGTATTTCTACATCCAATCTGTCAGAAGGATTACGCTCCAACATCAGTAACATACCACTACTCCTCCTAGACTCTAGTAAGGGTCATTTACAATCATGGCATGAAGATTTCCCTTTACTTTTTTAACATTAATAGGATTTCCCCCAGCCTGCCTATGGCCCCTCGGTGGCTAGAAATGGTGATAGGTGTAAACCGAGCCCTGGGTATCCTGCTCTGCCTTTGAGAAAATGAAAGCTCAGATGGGCCAATCTGGAATCTTGCCCCTTATGAGGTCATAAGGGGCAAGGTTACCTCCCTTTCTCTGCATTGCCCACCCAGAGAATTTGCCCCCCCCCATGAGAGAGAGACATCATGGCTTTCAAACGAGCAAAGTGGCAGTTGGTCAAGTCCACACCCCTTGCCTCTAACTTGCCCCCCCTCTCTCCTCCTCAAAAGCTACAGACTCAGAAATGGCACATACTAAGGAAAGCTCATAGTGGGACTGGCTCTAGTGGCTGGAATTCTGCACCAAGGGTGAATTTTGGGAAAGAGACTTCTTATACTAAGAATACATAGACTAAAATATATAAAACCTGGTTAACAAAAAACATTTCAATAACAGTCAGGGCCTTTAGACTCTTACGTGTTCCAATTCTAAACTCTATAGCAGTGTTTCTCAGATGGGGGTATGCGTACCCCTTGGGGTACTCTTAGAAATAAATATTTATTTAAAATCTATTTCATTCATGCATATTTCCTAAAATAATAATGTAAATTGAAAGTATATAAGTGATTTTTTAAGTTATCATTGTGAATCCGACACTGATGGCAGAGTGCTGTATTGTGCCTCTTTAGATAACTAGGCATTTAGTTTCTATTGAAAATGTGTTGTGCTGGTCAGGGGGTACTTGAATAAAAAGATATTTCGATGGGGGGTACATTATTGAAGAACCACTGCTCTATAGCATACTAAATCAAACCATGTTTTCATGACAATACGAAGCCTACTAAGTTATATACCTTCCCTTGTCAACTAGAAAGAACACAACACAAGGACAGTCGGACACCTCAACCCTTCATCTTAAACACACAAGTAAAAGAACAAGAAGTATGTGTTGTGTATGTGGAGAGGAACACAATCTTGCATTCATTTACACACACACACACACACACACACACACACACACACACACACACACACA
>NC_045750.1:26554712-26587217 GCF_008692095.1 Etheostoma spectabile
ACACACACACACACACACACACACACACACACACACACACACACACACACCTGTTGTCAAACACTACGCAGTTAAACGCCCTCGGGATGGCCGTGACAGCTGAGGACTTCCTGTTAGAGGGCTCATGTGTGCGCTGGCAGCCAGGGACCAAGAGAGTCCTACAGGCTGACGGAAGACTTGCCAAGAGTTTGCATTCATCTGTACATGTATGGGCTCTCGTGGGAATAGGGAAACTGTATCATTGTTTGGAAAACGTGATCTCTGGACAATGAAGTCCAAAGATGCCATGTGTGAAAAGTAAAATTTAAATAAAATCTGAGTTAATACCATACATCATCTGTGTCCACCATGACTTTAACCCAAACACTAGCTACATATCTAGTAAAGCTTTGTGGCATTGAATCAGGTCTGATTTGGCTCCTGAGTTGCATTAAAGCGTCATCATTCTTCTTGTCAAGACAGGTCAAAAACAAAAACACTTAAATAAACATAAACCCTTCTTCATTTTCGGTGAAACAGGTACGTGTTATCCGTTGTTTTTTTCCTTTGAATTTGGCACAATACCTGTTGGAGCTAAGACATTAGATCCTGATGCAGAGATAAACGGGGGGGCGTTTTGAAACGCCATGTTGCACATGTTGGACTGAGGAAGCACATGAGCAGCTGACACAGGCAACTGAAAATAACTGGAACGACACTATGACTAGGACATACAACACTAATAGACAACTAGATACAATGTGATGAGTCAATGAATTGATTGTGTTGCCATATTAACAGCCTATTTTGATAATATATTCATCACTTAAAAGTGCCTATATTTTGTTCCCCCCTTGCATACTATGCATTTCAGTTCCAAATATCTGTTATCGGATTTATTAATTACTAATAATCAGTATCAGCCTGGTAAACGAACAGTATCAGTCGACCCCTAAACCAGATTATTTTAAAGGGATGGAAGAATGAAGGGGTGCCGTCATTCCAGGAGTGGGCGTGTGAGATGGCTAGGGTGGGGGCATTTGAAAAAATGTCATACTAATGGTTCGCCAGATTGGATGTTTATATTGGAAAATGGGGAAGTACCTGAAGCTTTGTGCTGGGGCGGGACGTGTATGATGAGCTTATGGTGTTGTCATTTACACATGTGTTTAGTTGGTTTAGGATTTATTGTCTACTTTGTCCTTACTTTGTTGAATGGTCTGATATTGTAGTTTGTCATATAAACACACACAACCACCCACACACACACACACACACACACACACACACACACACACACACACACACACACACACACACACACACACACACAACACACACACACACACACACACACCACAACACACACACACACACACACACACACACACACACACACACACACACACAAAGCATGAAAAGGAAAAGAATGCTGAGAAGTGGAGACTGCAATAGAACAAAGAAATGAACCATACGAAAAAGCTGCAAAGGAGTTCAGGCCTGTGTTAAAAGCCGCTCCACACATCACATACCCAACACAAACATGCAGTGACGACCACAGAGACCATTTCGTGGGGATTGAGGAGTTGCCAACACCCCAGCGAGTGCCATTAGTAAATATACCCGAACACAGAAGCCAGGTGGGTTACTTTGCCAGACCCCGGAGCCCTGAGCCAGAGACTACCCAGGGTCACAGTCAGCCACTCAGAGCCCTGTGTGTTCGTAGAGCTGCTGCTCAACAAAATGAGCAGTAGTGAAACAATGTACAAAAAACAGAGCTTTGAAGCACTGCTGCTCCTATTCAATCTACTCCATCCCCCTACCCCTAAAGAAGCTGCCAAAAGAAAATGCGAGCCAAATGTTGCTGTAGTCATGTTGACGTGTGTGCGTTAGTGTGTACACCCAGGCTTGTGTGTGTATGCATATATGTACCATATGGGATTGTTTGTATGCAGGTGTGTCCATATCATTTTTAGCAAACTGGCACGCAGCATGGGGGAAACATGGTTTTTTTCCATTTTAATCCACATGGAAGAAGGGAAAGCTGTTGTCTGAAAAAGAAAAATACCTGGTTCTTTAAGAGTAGGCAAAAAAATATATTAAAAAATACAATAAAGAAAACAGACATGAAACTCAATGTTAACAAAAAGAAACACTGTTAACTCACTAAACCATTACTGAAATTCTGCAAAAACCATGGCTGCCGATCTCCAGTACTTTTTTTTTTTTTTTGAGGAAAGGAAGAAGGAAAAGGCTCAGGACAGGGCAAGATGAGAGAAAGGTCAGAAGGCAAACAAGAAGGACATAGAAAGGAAAAAATGATAGAGGATACTAGAAATATAGACGAGAAAGAACGTGGCAGAGACAAAGAGTGGGAGGGAGGAATGGCAAATCGCTCTGCTTGGCAGCAGCTCTACAGTTAGCCTTTTAGTACAATTTATGGATGGACTCAAAGGTCTTCATCAAGTAAAACAAAAGAAATGGATTAGGCTGACCCTCTGCCACAGCCCTCCTCTATTTCTCCATTACTCCATCTGCACCCATCCATCGGTACTTTGTATTGTGACCCAAACAACAGGCCTCTGGGGTCAGTGGCTTGGGCCGAGGCCAAGATTGCTCCCTTTCTCCCTCCCTTCCATCGCCGCTCCACGGGAGCACTCTTATAAACCCTCTCTGGTTTGTGTCAGTCTAATGAACAGTCTCGGAACTGTTCTACGGCAAGAAAGCAGATGCAACGCCGGGACAATTTACAGCGCAGACAGAGAAAAGGAAGGAGGGAAATACAAAATACACTCTCAAAATGTTCCTCTGGTCGGCCCAAAATATGCCTTACACTTGCACATTTTTCCAATTTATCTCTTATTGAATTAAGGTTTCAGACTGCTGGACGCCTTTCAGGCAAATATGGCAGAGGTAGAAGAGAAAGACAGAGGATGTGTCAGAGGAAGGACAAAATCTCTGCCATGCTCCTGAGACGGCTTTGTTGTGAAGATGATGGGTCATACATAAAAGGGGATGATGATGATGACGTTGGGAGCAAAGACCACTCCAAAGGTGCTGCTGGGGGTAACACTTCCCCATGCACAGGAAGCGTGAGGTGAAGCAAAGTTTCAAGCTGATGTTGAATGTACCAATGTTCTGGCAGGGATTAAAGAAGCCAGAGGAGGGGAAAGTGTTGCTCTGTAGGGGTTGGGATAAGCTAGTTCTCCATCTGTGATCATTAAGGTCCAGTTTTCCATCCAGGCTGCCTCTCAGCTCTGTCGCAGGGCACATTCTCAGGTATTATGGGTCTCTACAGTGTCACCAAAAAGTGAACTAAGGGCTCAGAGCAAAGGCTGGAGTCAAATAATGCAGACATTGTGTGAGGAGATTGAGTAATGACAAAAGTTTTTTATAGTAAAGGTCAGTCAGGACGTGACCTTTTCAGAACAAAAAGACTTTCACCAGAATAGAAATGTCAAAATATCAACTGTACAGTTTTCCAAACACTATGTCATACTCCCTCTGAGCCCAACACATTTAAAGCACGCAGGGGACTGTCTGATCTGTTAAATTCCTGCTTTTCAAACATTTCTTTCCTTCATCGGTTTAATGTCTTGGTGACCTGCCATGAGGTGAACAGCATCTACTTAGCATGCAAACTGGCACAGTTAGGGGCTTGTCAGTAATGATTAAGCAGTGTGGTGCAATTTGGTGTGAAGTATTAAGGGAATTTAGACTAGTCCTGTCCATCAGCTTAGAGAAGGCCAACGGTGCACAGTGTGAGCCGCAGCTGAGTTCCGTGCCACGTTTGTGACTTTTTAGGGCTGCACGATATGAGGAAAATATGCGATGACGTTGTTGAATATCGCGGTAACAATATTATTTGCCATAAATAAAACAAAAGGTTTAACGAGTAATCATTACTGCCTTTCTGCTGCTTACAATATTCAACAAAAACTTGAAATTTGAATTGAAATAAATAATTTCCAACATTTATGCACATATACGGAAGTTTACCCCTGGACGCAGCGGCCGTGGGTTTGACTCCGACCTGTGGCTCTTTGTTGCATGTCACCCCACCCCTCTCCCCCCTTTATGGCTTCAGCTGTCCTATAAAAATTAAGGCCTAAAAAAAAAAAAAAAAAAACATCATATACATACACATACATTTTAAAGTGTTGTTTTCTAGTGCCACTTACAACGAAACAAAAATTGTCTTTTGGATATGTCACAACTTTTAAAGATGTTGAAAAAAAACTAAAAAAGATCAATTGTGCAGCCCTAGACTTTAACAAGCTAAATTCCACTCCTTTACGAGATTTTATAACTAATTTTGTGTATTTTCTGGTAAAAGTAATAAAAGTAAGATTTCACATATTGCTTTTTAAATTTATTTTATTGTGTTAACAGTTGTCATTGACTCTATTTTGTTAACAGTTGTCATTTAACACAAAACTGATCGTATGGGACATAAAGGAAATAGTTGGGCTTGTGGAGGTGGACACATCCTATACAGATGTCAAGGACTGGCTGGCCAATCATTACTCATCCTTGAGCTTCTCAGTTTCAGTGCCTTATACTATTGAAGCATTTCCAGCAGTTTAGAACATTTTAGAAATTAATGGTGCATTCACATGCTCCTCGGATGGTCCTATTTCCCAAGTTACACCCTTCCACCAATGGCAACTAATGTAAGATGAAAGAAAACTCAACTCAACAATTGTTAAGATCAATAAATACCGGAATAAAATCATCATTCTTCCTCCTCAAAATCAGAGATTTCAAGAAGAAGCTATAACGACTCTAGAAAATCCAGTTTTGTTCCTTGACTAGCAATTGAGCACACAGGATGGTCAGACAGAACTTTCTCAAGCAGAAGCAGAGTATTTCCAAAGAATCCCAACGACTGGCAAAGTCTCATTTTGTGGGAACCATATTTTACTCAATGTCAGCAAAGTTACCAGCCACAGACAAAACCGACCACAAATTAGCCGGTGGGTTGTCAATATAGTCCAAAAGCAATCTTTTTTGTTTTCCTTGTTTCTCCAATTTCTTAATTATGGGCACCTTCTAAACTGTGCCAACTGGACAAGAACACAGATCTAAAGGCTATCGATATGCGAATTAGCTATACTATGTCCAAGGATAGCCATGTGATGTAAAACTGTATAAAATCCATCAGAAAATTAGCTTATTTTTCAAAAGATATAACAGATAGTAACAGGATCTATTAAAATAGCTCATGCAATGTTTTTAAAGTTCCCATGGCATGTAGCTACAGACACAGACATGGCCCATCTTAAGGAAAGCTCATTGTGGGACCGGCTCTAGTGGCTGGAATTCTGCACCAAGGCTGAATTTTGGGAAAGAGACTTCAGATACAGTATTAGGGGACCACTAAGTCTATATAAAAGAGACTTCAGATACAGTATTAGGGACACTAAGGTCTATATAAAGAGACTTCAGATACAGTATTAGGGACCACTAAGGTCTATATAAAAGAGACTTCGATACGTATTGGGACCACTAAGGTCTATATAAAGAGACTTCAGATACAGTATAGGGACCACTAAGGTCAATATAAAAGAGACTTCAGATACGTATTAGGACCACTAAGGTCTATATAAAGAGACTTCAGATACAGTATTGGGACCACTAAGGTCTATTAAAGAGACTTCAGATACAGTATTAGGGACCACTAAGGTCATATAAAAGACGTCAGATACAGTATTAGGGGACCACTAAGTCTTATAAAAGAGACTTCAGATACAGTATAGGGACCACTAAGGTCTATATAAAAGAGACTTCAGATACAGTATTAGGGGACCACTAAGGCCTATATAAAAAACATCCAAAAACCAGCTATGTCGTAGAACCTTTAACTTGACTCTTTTTTGGATGAAAAGGAAAAACTAAGTGACTGAGGCAAATTCTGCTGGTAATCAGAGGCTAGGTGTTGGGAGCCCCTGAGACTCGGTGGGTGTTACATATTCCACATGTCCAGCATTACTCAACATTGGCTCACATCGGTTCCTGTGGGGGCGAGCCCTTGCAACCATTAAACACTAATGGGCTGACAGAAAGACAGACTTCAGATCACCTCTACAACGGTTTATACTCATTATGCGTGGCACACACAGTTTTGTCCTTGATGTTGTTTATGGTAGCCCTCTGCATCAATCTTTTGTTTTGGTCCATTTGCTAATCCAAAGTGAAGGTGACCCTGTTCATCTGCACTGCCCAGAAGAACTTAAGTCAGCCAATTCATTAACTATCCGCCCCTTTTAAATCAGATCCATGACGGCCAATGCCAAACACAATTGACAATGATATTAGATCAAGCTGAGATAGTTGAGAGAGACGCCCTCTATAAAAGTAGATTGAGTGGCTTGTGTGAGTAATAGAATAGCTTTCCCTACACGGACCCTACGCCGTAACCTAGACGTGCACATTTTAATATAATGTAACTACACGTTGCGTCGACACGTGTTGCTTGGCCATGGCTTGGTAGCGTTGCATTGTCCAACTCATTTCCTGGTTCTCCTTCTCCATAAACAAAACGAAATCAAGGAGAGGGTTAACTTTTCCTGCTACAGACTTCTACCGTGGTCAGAAAGAACAGGGGAGACACTTTGTTTCTCTCACTAGGACTCTAGAGCTGCTACTCCCTGCGAAGCTAATCACTGCCACTTTCTCACTTGCTCCACCACACAAACATGCCGGCCCTGCCGTTTCTCCAAAAAGATTCATGCATACACACAATTCAATTTTAATTTATTAAAAGTGTCAAATCAAATCAGAAATGATCTCAGGACACTTTACAGATAGTATATCTAGACCACCCTTTAGACAACCTGTTGGAATTCCTAATCCTTATTATCAAATAGTTAAATAAGCTCTTATGTACACACTGCAACCTAAATACATGTATTGTTGTATGTAGATAGAGCCAAGTAGTACTGAACGCAATTTTAACCTTTACAGTCACAGTGAAACAAGACTAAGAGTCGACTCGACAGCCATGCCAGCAGCTCTGTGAAGCTGTGCTCTGCTTTGAGCTAAGGCTAATGTTAGAATGCTAACATGCTCACAAATGCAATGCTAACATGGTGATGCAAAACAGCCATGTTTATCATGTTTATCTTCTTAAGCACTTTAGCTAACTTTTGATAATTATCACTAAACACAATTGACAGTTGAGGATGGTGGGCATGGCATTAGTTTTTCAGGTAATTGGTCATAAACCTAAGTATTTGGTTCATTGAACTGCTGACATGATGATGATGCTAGATAAAAAGTTAAAGAATCATCAAAGTTATTATAATTCATTATGTGGGGGACATAAATGCCTGTTCCAAATAACATGACAATCCAACCAATAGTTGCTGAGACATTTCATTCAAAACCCCAAATATTAACCTCATGGTGGCACAAGAGGAAAGGTCAAGGCATCACCAAGGTCATCAGGATTCGTTGTCAGGCAGCTGAACTAAGTATCGTATCCATCTAGTAGATGTTGGGATATTTCACATAAACAATTAAATGTTGACCTGCTGATACTATGAGAGGTCAGCAGGTCACCATATTTATGATTCATGTTTACAAAAACTATTTCAGTCTGGACAAAAGGTGGTGGGTTGACCGACCATGCCACTAGCTAAAAAAAAAAAAAAGACCACCAGCAAAACAAGGATCTACTATTTAGTTTGATTTACTTTGTTGTACTACAATGATAAAAATGACTGCAAATGTTGCTATTGTAATGATCATTATGATGCATGATAAAGTCATGCATCAGAAAATATGCAACAGAAAATGTGGTCACTTTTAAACTTACAATATGTCCAAAATAGAACACTTAGCCCCTTTCAAAAAGGATCAGAGGGTCCAAATTTAACACCATCTACTAGTCAAATGCTGGTTAAATATGCAAGATTTGCTTCACTCTCCGGCCCAAAAACAACAGTTATCAAGTGAGTGGCTGGTAAGATTTGAACATTCACTGGCCATGTCTGCTGGTGGACCCCGAGTCCGTGTGATTGGCCATGTTTATTACCTCTTCCCAGCATTGCTGGGAAAAACCTGCGCCCATGTATAGAGGGTTGCTCCTCGACGTAGTAGGCCCGGGTTCGGCTCTGACCTGCAGCCCTTTGCTGCATGTCGTCGCCCCCCCACCCCCTTTCATGTAGTCTGCTGTCCTATCAAAATATAGGCTGAAAATGGCCACAAAAAAAAGTTATTTCTAATCCTTCCCAGATTTAAATGTGCATCCCAGGTGCCAGCATTGTAGTCAAGTCAAGAGTTAAGTCTCGAGTCCAAGTCCCTAAAGAAGAGTCTGAGTCGAGTCATGAGTCCAGATAATAGCAACTCGAGTCCAGGATTCCAAGACTTGAGTATTCCATCACTGCCAGGTGCACAGTGTGTCTACTGCCAAATAAATACCCAAAGTGTGCCACTTGACTAGCACCCTGAGAGTAGCAGTACAGGGTGTGATATTCACTAAACTTCATACCTCGTGATGGCAACATCAGGCCTCTATGTTGCCTCAACAAGCTGTCCATTTATTAAAACCTTAAGGTCCGTTTTGCCTACAGGCCTCAGTGAGGCAGACTAAGGTTGATTCAGGGGTAACTGAGCCCCTGACATGGAGCCATATGAGCCAAATATGATTCGACAAGGCCCCAAGCTCCAGGGTCAGGCCACAGCAAAGAACTTTTGTCCCTAGGAGGGAAGGCCTTGTTGCTCCCTTGGCCAGTCAGAATTCTCCAGTCTGTGCAACAAATCCTAATGAGGCTTTTCTCTGCGGGGGGAACCAGGGCCCTGTCTGTGGGGAGTCGAAGAGCTAAACAACCCAGGAAAGATTCCGTGGACGGACGGACGGACGGACACACACACACACGGACACACACACACACACACGGAGACACACACACACACGGAGACACACACACACACGGACACACACACACACACGGACACACACACACACACGGACGGACACACACACACGGACGGACACACACACACACACACACACACACACACACACACACACGGCGAGGCAAGCCAAACAATGTTCTGCCGGCCGAAGGCATGGTAAGGGATTAAAAATGTGTCCACCCAGAAAATCAAGGCATACAATATTAACCAGAAAATTCAGGCTGATATGTGAGTGATAGCCCATGACAAAATACATATTTGGTTAAGCTACTGGCAGAAGGTTAGGAAAGCACAAGTCAACTCAAAAAGTCAGGCAGCACACAACTGGGCCTGCGGTTTGGCTAGTTAAGATTTATGAGCAGTTCAAATTACTTGAATTTTACTGCTCTGAAAATATACATGCTAAGCATTGCAATGTAAAAAATATATAAAATCAGTCAAGGATCATGCAAATAAATAAATAAAACCTGATAGGATTTGGAATAATATAATTTGACAAAAAAAAAAAATGGACATAAATGTCTTAACCAAATATGGAAGTTTCCATCTGTGGTTGATATTCCTATACACTCAATACTGCCCAATAGAACTGAGAGGAGATGGCAGGATGGAAAAGGGTCAATGTTCAAAGACATTCCCATGTTTCTGATCTGTCTTTGGGGTCAGTCCACCTGAACCACATTAATTCATTTTCCCTTTCTGTGCCTCTTCCTTTTCCTCAGGATAGCAGTGAAGGTAATGCTTTGTAGCAAAGCTTAGTTTAAAAGTCAGAATGCCATATATTACAATGACACACTCTGACAACTCTATTGACCACAGTCTACTTTCTTTTCAGAGGGGGGTTAGGATAAAAGACGAACAAATATGCACCACCTGTTCCTTTTTTTGGCATCCGTCAGTATATCAAATACACTTACAGTGACAGCTGGGTTGCAGGCAGTGATATGGTAAGGCTCTGGGCCCGCGGGATGCAAAAAGACAGAAACAGGGGTTGTTTCCCACACAGGGCTCTCCAGGTCAAAGAGCTGAAAGCAGAGCGCAGTGGCCAGAGCCTGTAATATCTCACATATGCTTTTTGAGGAGCACCAGGCGCTATCTATGTCTTTAATCTAAAGCCCGGGAACCAAAAAGGAAAGGGCCTATCAGGCAACCTGCTTTTAATTACAAAGCCCATAGAGACACTGAGATAGGAGTTGATTTGATGGATAGCATGCCATGATAGGATTCATGCCTCTGTCTGCTGAGGCTCAAGCTTGCCTGGTGAGATCATCTAAATGCCAGAGACACACCCAAGACTTAGTCTAGCTACAATCAGAGAAGAGGTGTAATCAAGGAGGTATTAAAAGGATCTGGCTTGAGCATAACATATTTGCCTGTATACGGCATTTTACCTGATTTACAAAACTCTCAGTAGACAAGAATCTACAGCCATGCCGGCAGCTCTGTGAGACTGTACTTGGGCAAAGTGGTGCTTTGAGTTGAATGCTAACATTGGCAAGCTAACATGCTAACTAGGACTCGGTTTTGTCAATTACCCGAATTGATTTCGATGCACAAGGTCCCGATTCAATATCAATCAGGTTAGGGGAATATTTCAGTTACAATAAAAAGTTGGATTGGATATAACAGATTCTCAGAGAACCTATGCTTTAAAGTTTGTAAAAGCAAGAGGCAGTCCTTGGAATTTGAACATAGTAGTACGCCATGTGATGCCCTTGTTTGCCTAGAGTTAAAGGGGATGCAGTTTTTTTAGCTTAATTTACCTTAACTGAACAGCTTTGGAGTTATTGGAATGGTTATATGACTTTTTGGGTTGAATGGTGGTCGACTAGCTCCCCCCAGCACCTGCGTGCGTAAAATCAAGCCTTGAAACTTTGTTGTTTTGAGTCGCTGGCCGAAGTGCCAAGAAGGGTCACATGATATCAGGTCTTGCGATGTAATAGATTACTTCATGGCACGGCACACATACGCCCATTCAGGAACCGGTTAACAAGGTAGTGATGGAGATTTTTCACACTATCATCATGGCTGAGCCGGCAAAAAAGAAGCAGAAAGCTAGGAAAGCATTGTCGAAGGAACAGAGAAAGATGAAACGGCAGACTGACCGAGGGAGGGGTCAGACACAAATAAACATAGGAGCAGCCAAATGTCTAAACTGTGGGGGGGCGGCCTCTATAGAGAAACCTGCGAGCAAAAAGCGAGAAAACAGAAAAGAAATGACCAAGACTGCATAGCGCCCCTTTAAATGTGAGTTCAGCCTAAATTTAGCAAGTTTCTTGATACGTCACTTTACAGCAATCTTCATTTAATCACACATGAGGTGAGACTGAAAGGAAGCAGGCAGCTGTTTAGAGAAAAAGAACAGCATCAAAAAAACAGCAGACAGACAGAGTTAGGGACTAGCTTGCTGAGCAGCTAAAGAGTCAAAGTAAAGAGTAAAGCTAGAAAGACCGGGAACATTGGACCTACATTTGCCACTTGGCCAAAAACACAAATCTAAATAAATGTTTGAGAAACAAGACTGCCATATCAACTTAAAAGGAGATGATATGTCATTGTTGTAGAGATCCAAAGAATAACAGATTAAATCAATTTGTTAACTAATAAATGGATCACCTAATAAATGGATCAACTATTTTGATTTCCAGCTTTTTAAGTGTGAATATTGTTTCTGTCTTCACTCCTCTGTGACATCGAACTGACCCCGATTGACCGTTTTCTGATATTTTAAAGACCTAACAAATTAATCGATTAATTAAGAAAATAATCAACAGAAAATAATCATTAGTTGAGTAGTTAGCCAGCAAAATCAGTTATTGCAGGTTTAAATATGGACTTAAAGTCCTCATATTCTGCTCATTTTCCCGGGACTTTAGGCTTTTTCCATTTTGTAAACCTATAACGTGCACAAAACAAAATTAAGAAAGGAAAGAGAAAAAGACAAAAAGCATAGTATGAGCACTTTAAACACCAAAAAAGATTTCGAAAGGATCTTCTCACGGTGTAGTTAGACTGTTGAGGTCAAAAACTTTGAAATTTGAGTCCCAGGTTGGATTTCATCCCCACTGAAAGCAAAATATTTATCTCAGCCTCCTCTAAATCCATGTCCCTGACAGGCCAGATAGTGAAAGGCTTTGTCTCCTCGGAGCCAGGAGAACATCTCTCTCTCTCTCTCTCAGAAATCTTCAATAGGTCGGGCCAGCCAGCCTGTCAGCACCAAAAAGACACAAATCCATACTGTGTAGCAGTTTGAAGTCTCTACACAGACAGACAGAGAGATTAGGCATGCTGGTGTCACGGGGGTCCACGAGATCCACCAGTGTCTCCATCCATCAAAGAACCCAGTGCAGCAGTTTGAATTATAGACAGCAAGTGTGCAGTCATGCCTCCGGTGGCAACCGACTCCCGGCCCTTATTAACCCCTGGTGCCACCACGAGGAGAAAAAGCACAGGATACTGGCTCATAGCATGGCTGGATACATTGCAATAGCAACAACTGCACATCAGCAACAGGACAAAAGGTCCCTTGGGTCAGCAGGCAGGGTCTCCCTGCCTTTAGAAAGTGTAGGTGCAGCACCCGGGCTGTTATGGGCAGCATCTAAGCCTAATAAATGTAACTAGACTTTTCTCAGATGTAAGGAATGTTAGTTGTACTTCTTCAGGAAGTTTTGTCTTTAAGCTTTTTGAGTGTTATTTATAAGAATAGACAGATTATCGCCCCCGGCTGATTATCCGCTTTTTATTTTCCTGATAACCAACTAACAAACATTAATAAATGTGGTTCTTGGCTCAGCTAGAGCTCTGTGTCTGTCCCTCTGCTTTGCTTTCACTCACCACTGAGTCTAATTTAATGTCCCACATTGCTCCGGAAATATTTTCCTCAACTAAATGCCAACGGTTACGATCGGGAACGCTTACAGAACATTATCAGCAGATGAGACAAAAGACGATTCCGACCAGGCCGTGACAGCGCAGGGGACACCTGGGCTTCATTCTGAGGAAAACGGAGGGGAAGGCTGGTGTCGTCAGCAGAAGGTGATGGTGGTAAATGGAGCAAAAGAAAAACACAGAAAAACTGATTACAGATGCTGACGCGGAACATAACTATTTAGTTAATTGTTACAGGCAAAATCCAAACAAGAAAAAACAAAACAAGGGACAGCTTTTTCCAAAGACAATGATCTATTCTACTGACGGTGGTAGACACATCGAGGCTACAAGAGCAAATGCTTTCAACATCAATGTCAATTAAAACCTTTGGATTATACGTTTCACAACCTTTTTGGCTGAATGGCTCCAAGATAGCATAAAGATTGATTTAGAAACAGGAAGGTTGGTTTACAAAAAAGATAGCGCTATGGAAAAAGTTGCCCAGATGGAGACAGGCCAAAAATGAGATGGCAAGCAGCTGTTAAAGCCAGCTGTCTGGGCCAGTTGTTCATAACGGCTGGGAGGCCAGGGCCGAGGGATCCAGAGACATTTTGGAACGGAATGGGGGGGGGCCAGACAGTGACAGTGAGGGGAGTTGACAGCGAGTGAGGAAAGGTGAAGAGCTTGAGGTAAATGAATGTGTTCATTATGGCACACTCAGAGAAGCTTTTTTTTTTGGAGTGGGACAGATTTATCTGTAGAAATCAGTCAGCCAGACTTGGCTCTGTTCTAGATTGCAGTTTCTCTTTAAATTGCAAAAAATTACCAGATAAATACTCTGAGAACTGGCTCCAGTTATGTTTTTTTTTTAAAAAGCAAAGAATAACAGTAGATCCATAGTACAGAGCCACTTACAGTTTGACCTACGTGTAATAACCCGTCCACAAGGCTGAAAGAGCAAACAAGTTTATTCAGTACGAGGTTTCTGCCACAAAACATCATCTGTTAGTGCTAAACTATTCTGTTGGTTTTATTTGATCATGTGTACCATTTCATTGTCTTATTGTTGGAATTTTTCTTCTTGCTTAATCTTTTTTTATTGTTCTCTTTTCCACATATTTTGTTCTGTGAAGCACTTTGGGTTGCACGCTTCCATGAAAGTGCTATATAAATTGAGTTGAGTAAATTCATTCAACACGTAATAGACTTCTGCACATTTTTTAAATCCTCATACATTTTCCTCTAAGAAACTGGAATAATGGAATAGACATGGTGTATAAAAGCACAAGTGGCCCCACATACTTTCCAATAAATGTTATTAGTTTAGGAATGTTATGATGGTACACCGAAGCCTCACCATTCTACCTTTCTTCCCTTTACTGGGCTTACAGCATGGAAAAGGGACGGCTGCTATAGCATTACTATTAGTATTATGTTTTAAATGAAACATTAGAGCTTGCACAATAGCATCTAGATAGCTTATAGGGGCATCGTGATATAATTTAGAAATACATACATTACATGAAAAGCATTCAAATGAAAATCTACCTCTGCATTTTGTGATAGTGGCCAACTTGTGATGAAGGCAATTATAAGCCTACACACTTTTCCTATGCATCAAACATGAAATCGCAACAGGATGTCCCACAGCAAAGTCTCTGTTCAGCGTGGGCTACTGGGCTGATGTTGGGGAATAGCCAGCATGCGGCCGCCCCCTAGTGGCCTTTTCTGAATCATACATGTAACTACAAGAGGCAGGACAGTCCAGCCTCAGGGAGTAGGGCACAAATGGAAGGGACGAAAAACTAAATCTATAAATATGACTCTGAATCCCCAAGAATATACATGTATTGATTTTGCTAAACTACATGCAAAAAGAACTATAGCTCTCATTTGGAAGAAAATGGAGGCATTTACAATTGGTGCTTGGATCAAGAATATGGTACAATATATGTATATGGCTTTTTCAGTCTATGAACAAACAGAGACATTTTATTTTTATTTTTTTAGAAAAAACAGATGTTGGCAGTTTTCCTTTGGGGGACAGAATTTGAATTTGGAAAACGGGTAATGAATTACAATATATTAAAGAATACTGCAATATAATGAAAATCGCTATAACATCGTATCGTAACATACTGCAAGTATTGTGATAATATCGTATCGTGGAGCCACTGGTGATTTCCACCCACAATTTATTAAATTGGGGCTGTTTGAGCAAATCTGGAGCCCATTTGACCGGTATGGAAAAGAAGACAGGAGACAAAGGGGAGCTGCTACTGTGATACTGTCATATAACTTGCTTTTTGGTTGTTGTTGTACGGCAGACGCTGAGACATTTTGTTGTGGGTTGGGACTAGGGGTGGGAATCACCAGACGCCCCACAATGCAATGAAGAATTACTAAAAACCTTGTAAAAACAAAAAAACAGTTGTATAAAAGGCAGTACTATAATTCATGAAGTGAATTAGATTGGTGTTAGATTGGGGTGGGGGTTTGAAGATGTTGAATGTGTTCCAGGTACTTACAGCTCCAGGTTATGAACTCTGTGTTTGCGTTTCCTCGTTTCTGACAGCAATGCGCTGATCTCCCCTTGGTAGCCTCCAAGAAACTCTGAGAAGAGAAAAGGCATTGCCAATAAATGAAAAAATATTTTCCTCCAAAACCCATATCTCCCACAAAACTTTAGATCAACAAAAATGGGCATTTATCACTTTTGTTTTGATCTGGCTAGAAACAAGGCAGCAACACCTCGGCTGACAAAGCCTTTCGCTACAACTTTTTGGATAGGCCTGTATCAAATTCCACACTTGATACTAAACAGGGATACTAAACGCTAACAAGTACACCGGGTCCCTCGCTGTTGATGGAATGTGTCTGGACATGGACATCCCACTAGGGCTGCACTCAATCACTGTTCATAGGAATGGACAGAGCACGTGTGATGTCACCCATCGGTTTGTGGAGATCTGCTAGGAGGCGTCGAGTTTGCCGTGACGGGCGCAGCCATCCTGGATGGGGATGGGACGCTTTTAGACGTGAGGGAGGAGTGAGGGGGGAGAGAGGGAGGAGCTGCACGTTACATTACACACTTTCACTGGCAATCACATTATAGCCATGCCATAAAAAAAATCAATAAGACCATAATTCCAAAAATTAACATCATTCTGTGTTGTAGAATACTTCAAACTAGCGATTGAGACCATAAACTCATTATGAAAATGTTGACTGAGGTAATAAATCAAGTGAGAAGTGGGTCACCTTCTCATAGAACTTCTACAGAAAAAACCGACCCCTTTTACGAACCACAAAGTTTCCCCACCCCCGCAGGGGTACACAACAGCTATTATTTGGGGGGTCAAGGCTAAGGAACAAGGTGGGTATGAACATAGACGTATGAGCGGTAAAGGAGACTCCGTCTCCGTTCGCAATCTACAAAACCCACTCCGATTAGGCAAAGCTGCGCAAAATCGACATCCTCCTCCTCCTCCTCCTCCTCCTCCTCCTCCCCCTCCCCCTCCCCTCCCCACAGAATTCAGTAGAGAATGGAGGTTTAATGCCTTCAGCATCTGCATCACTTTGCAGAACCAGATGCCTTGTCCATTAATTTTACAGTCAATGGCTACACTATTTGAGGAAAACATCTACTTATTTTTTTTGTGTCGTATGATCCACTATAATGGGGGAGTGTTACATTTTGTATCACTCATTTTCATTCAAGTTTACAAATTATTATTATACAAATAACACAACAAAGAAAATAATTTCCAACATTATTTTTACTGAAAATAATTAAACATTGAATGTAAAAGGCAAAACTAAAAGAAGAATGACTAACATTTTAAAGTGCAATTTCCTACTCATATTTTCTTTCAGCTAACAGAAAAAAAAAATCTGAGGTCTTTTTATTGATTTTTTATTGTGTTAAAAGTTTTAGTTTTATTACAAAATTGCCTAAAGCATTTAACCAAACTTTCATTAACTACTACTACTACTACTACTACTACAACAAATAATAGGTATCAATATTGGCTCTGCAAAACCAGTATTGGTCGCCCTCTACTACCCAACACTTCTAAGGTTTCAGCACTATTGCTGTGTTGAAGCCATATATTTTCTGACCCATCGTTCTTCCTTGCCTTTTATTTTCCACATTTAAACAGTTATGCAGCTCAGGAGCTGCTGGTCACTTTCATAACATGCCGGGAAGCTATGAGAAGAGGATTAGTTTGCTAATGCTTGTGAGAGAAACACTCAAAAACTAAGTAACCACTCCATATGCAAAAGGTATTAACCATCCTTTTCACTTCTTCTAGAAATAGGCGATTCCTTGTCCTAATTCAAACCTGGAGCTAACTTGACTGTATACTACCATTCCACTGTGTTGGATGGTGGGCTACATTCTTGTGTTTTAAAGTGAGAGTAAAGGGTTCATTTTCACATGATGAAAAGGTCATGGGACATATTTAAAAAGTTCACACATAGGCTACTAACTTTAATGTTTGCAATAGAACACCTCTAGAAGCCTTGGCATATCTAAATTGTAGGCCTATGTATACAGGGTTCCCCCAGAAAAGTCATTTAGCCTGGTGGCAAGTGGCATTTCCTCTCTCTCTCTTTCCCCTTTCATGTCTTCAGCTGTCCTACCTAAATAAAGGCCTAAAATAGTCTTTAAAAAGACAAATCAGTAAGAAGTCAAGGGTGATATTTTCTGTGACTGAGAAGACAGCAGGAAAGAGGATTTAAATAGTTTAATCCAGCGTCTCTGAATTGGACAGATAATTCCATTTGCATGCAGTTGTTTGACAGTGAAATAGGACTTCCCTTCCTCGCCAACACAAGCAGGTGTTCAAATAACTGAGTTTAGCAACCCGCACCTCTCTCTCTGCCGTCGGTCCGCTAACAGGAGAGCCCAGCACGGGCATGTATGTGCACGGTAGTCCTTTAGCTCCACAAGACGCTTTCAGACATGTTTTAGCAAACTAATAATGCGCAAATGACACACACATTTAAAAGGTCTAATAACATAGGTCTCAATGTGAGTCTAAAAAAAACCAATTAAATAAACATTAAACGTTTGACTTTGTGAGGCAGCAGCAGCTAAACTAACCACACGCTCGCGTGCACGTACTCAATTCAAACTGTCGGCTAGGAGTTTTAAACGTTAGCTTTAGGCTGGGACCTGTTCTTGTGTCAATTAAGATGACGTTATGTATTATACCCTTAGCGTTAAAGGTCAAATCACAGCCGAATCAGCCAAGCTAGCGTTAACCTTTATTACCAAACTCATTTAGCGAAGCCACAGCATTCCGCCACGTTGTCTCGCCCTCCCCGGGTGCTCCTAACTCCGGCTTTCCACCTCATTCCCCACCTAAACAACCCGACGCCTGCTAGCTAGCTTTAACTTCATGTTAGCTGAGCGCCGCTGCTAGCCGCTGGCAGCTAACCTCGCAGTGGTTCTCTGTGGTTTCTTCCACAGCCAAGCTGCATACTCACATGGAGCACCCACCGGAGACCAAAGCAAAAACACCCGCTGAGCACTAACAGGCGATAGGAGAAGTATTCCTGGTCCTCTAATGTAGTTTCTGCCGGATGCTGATGTTCCCACTAGCCAAGAATCAACCATTGGTGGGCAGCTGCGCACTGAGTTCTTCTTGTTTGTGCTGGAAAGCCATTAGGAGATTTCTGGGAAAGGGAACTTCGAAGGGCACTAGGAGGAGGAAACGATCTTCTCCAAGTCTATATGCAGTGGTGCTTCGCTTATTTTATATTATTCTAGTAGTTTTTCTTGTAATGTATTAGAAGTCTATCCTGCTCTCAGTCTTTTAAGGGGTCTAGTAAAAATAAGGACACAGGGATACTGGTGGCTAGGTGTTAATCAGGGCTGCTGAACAACTGAATCAATATTCTATTTTGAAAGTTATAATTGTGATAAAACACCATCAGTGTCACTTTTTCTGTTTTAGTCTAGGCAAAGTAGCGTTTTGCGACATTTTTGTTTTTCAGCTTAGATCATTTCTATAAGGTGTCCAGAACAACATACTAAAGTCCTAATAAATCCTAGTTAAGGAAATATGTTTAATTCTCATCAATCCGAGATGTGTGCCAGTAAGGCCAGGCATCAATACACCCCGATGGGACTATTTCATTGTGTAAGGTTTTATTGTGGTAGAAGTAAAGGAAAAAAAATAAGCCTGTTTGGCTGTATTTTGGGCATAGTAGATTAGTCTATAGCCCATTTGCATATTAAAATTCATTTTCAAAGAAACTTGTATTACAAAAGATTTTACTTTTCATGAATAGGCTACTTTCATTAGTAAAGTTTCATTTTGATAGGAGTAAAAGAAGAAATAAGCCCCATTGGGGTTTATGGTTGCCTGGCCTTACTGGCACACATTTCCTCAACTTGGCTTTCTGAGGACTTTTAGTATGCTGCTCTGGACTCCTTATAGAAATGATCTAAACTGAACAAAAATCTTTTACATTTAGTTCTTTTTTTGGCTCCAAAATGAGTTACTTTGCCTGGACTATTTGTATGTAGGCTTTTGCCAAAAAGACTATTAGACCTATTACTGCTACATTATAGCTTACTAAAAAGATCCAAAGGATGAATGATTTTAAAGTGCTTAAATCTCTGAGAAAGGATCAATAGCAGATGGTGAAACTATATGTATATTTAATCTTTTAATCAAAACTAATATTCCGTTTTGTCATACAAGTTTTTAACAATCCCAGTGATGGCAGTAGGGTACGACAAGGTCTCTGCAACACGTAAACCACGATCAGAATGGAGGAGGTGGAGGGAGGTGGATGCCAAGATGAAACGCTACAAGAGGAAAGAACTAGAGTGCTCTCCGAAATTACAAGCCATTAAGATGGTCGTAGTTTCCCGCTGCTGTTCAAAGTGCATTACATGACACAGTCCATCAGGGTCAACCCATAAATATCTTTCACTCTCACATAATTAGATTTGCTCCAACAATTGATGCCTTGTTCAGATTGTGTTCCATATCTGTGTCTGAATTGTAGCCTTATCATAGAGCTCGTCATGTTACATAGGAATAGTTTTACTGAAGTAATGAAAGAGAGATCATTTTGAAAAAGCAGGGATGTCTTATGCTGAAGGACAACAGATAAGTGTACAACAAGAACCGTACTACCTTCGTAAATTATTTGTACAGTATACATGTAAATATACAGTATACAGAGCAATTAAATTAAAGGTTTTATATTTGATACATGTATTTACAGTACTCTTTCTCAAACTAAACTGAAACACATTACGTTTTTAACGGTTGTAAACTTGTGTTATTTTCTAGCATCAGTGCTAGGACCATTCCTTGACAC
This sequence comes from Etheostoma spectabile, assembly GCF_008692095.1. Taxonomy (NCBI): domain Eukaryota; kingdom Metazoa; phylum Chordata; class Actinopteri; order Perciformes; family Percidae; genus Etheostoma; species Etheostoma spectabile. Next base: position 26,574,831 of record NC_045750.1, read on the forward strand.
TTATAAATGTGTTGTTTTTCTTCCGACAAAAATAAAGGACTTTATTTTCCCACTAGAAAGACTCAACTCAGATAAGTGGAAATTATGATTGTTCAGTTAGTTTGATGTTAGATGAGATAGCATCATGCTCTAACACGCAAATATGTTCTTATCATACAACAGTGATGTTTCTTTAAATAAAGAATTTAAAGCACAACGGGATCATTGGGATCATTTCAACAACAACAAAACTGAGAAGAAAAGAACTCAGTTCAAATTCAGTTTGTTTTAGGGTTTATACTTCTCTATGGTACACACTGGAAAACAAGATCCCATCGAGGGCCAGACATATAGTTCTTTGATTTCATCGAAAAAAATCAGGTATGCAAAGAGTGTTGGAAAAAGTGACAAAAACTTTGAAAAAAAGCACCAGAGATGTCAGAAACAGGATCCAAAATGATGGGGGAAAAACGGCTTAAATGTCTGCGAAGGCGACAACAAAAAACTGTTGAAACTAGTGCAACATTTTTGAAAATAAAATCCCCAAAACGTCCAACAAAGGTTCAAAAACATTGAAAAACAACCCAAACATGTCGAAAATAGCCACAAAAATTTGAGGGTCAGCTCAAAGTTTGCGAGGGGTCGGATTTGGCCCACGGGCCTTGAGTCTTACACCCCTGTGTTAGGGGGTTTCCCGCACGTGATAGCAGTGAAGCTGTAACCGGATTCAGAGAATGACAGTCCCAAATGCAGAGACAGCAAGCAGGGGGGATCTTCAGGATTTAATAAACAAAGAAATCCTTACAACGACGGAAGTACAGAAGACAGCGGGTCAAAATAGTGCTACACATCAAGGAGGCCAAAAAAACAGGAACACCGAGACACGGGGGTAGACTTACACACTCTCACAGAATACAATACAATGATCTGAACTATACAAAGACAACACAGAGACTAAATACACAAGGTAACGAGGTGAAACAAGGGACAGGAGAAACGAGGGCTCAAGAACAGGTGGAACCATAGACCATATACTGTATATTATTAATATTAACAGTCTATGGGTGGAACACATCAGGGTGGTGCAGACAATCACTAAGGCAAGAAGTAAACTACATGACAAGGGAGAAAAACAGACTACAAATTAAAACAGGAAACTGAAATATCCACAACCGTGCCAGAATATCCCAAATTTAGCTACAATATGTTAGAGAAAACCCAGACTAAACTATCCTCATTGCAACAACACACCCATGTGTAAAATGCATGTATGAAATATTTCAGGCCTTTCAAATTTTATCCTTATGTCCGCCCTGTATTCAAAGGAGAATTCAACTGCTAAAAATATAAGATTAATTGATTGTGTGTCTATCGGATCAGTCCTGTGCCGACAGACACACAACTCATTTATTCTCCAAGAATTAATATTTGTCACATGGGGGCAGTATGACTACCATACTGTAAATAGCAGACTCTGCCTATAGCACTCACACCTCATTTACCAAATTATGTGGTGTTCCATTCTAAGTGAAAGCTAAAATGCACATTGTGTCAAACTCAAGTCCCACGTGCAGGACCTGGCCCCTCACAGATTTTGATTCGGCCCGCACATCAATTTAGGCACACAATACATTTTGGCGAGCATTGTTGTGCGCAATAATACAAAAAGACAGGAAACCGTTTTCAAACTCCAAATACGTAACAGAATCTGTCAGATTTGCCGACTTTGAGACCCAGAATTCCAACAGAACCAGAGAGTTTTCCCATTCAGGCTGTGAAACAGGTTATTATAAAATAAAGATGATGATTTTTTGCTGACTGTTTAATGGCTTTATGCAACCCAGTCTCATGGCAGTTTGTGAAAAGGTCACGTTATTTAATCTATTGATTTGTGTACACTGACACGTTAATGTCATTTTTGTTGTGTTTGTGAACACAAATTTTAATCTAATGTATTTAAATGGAAAGCATGTTTCGTGATCACAGCACAACTACGGTTGCGAGTAGAATGAAAACCCCAAATCTGCACAGGGAGGTTGGTTGGGGGGTGGACGGGTCAAACAACCCAGGACTTTCACCCCAGGGACCGGGGATTGTCCCCCTATTTGTGGCGATTCATTTGCCCCTTTTTCTTTTCCTAAACCCAACCGTCCCGTTGTTGTCGTGCGTGTCTGAACGTGTACAAGTCTGAAAGAGGGATAAAAGAGCAACAAGGGTTACATTTGCAAGTTACAAAAAAACAAGTCTGAGAAAATCCCAAAAACTCAGACAAGCAACAAAAATGATGAAAAAAAGCTACAAAAATGTAAATAAAAAAGCAAAATGCAGTAATACGGTCAAAGATATTTTACTTCTTCCGTGTATGCATGTCAATAAACTAAGCATGTCTGGTCCTTGGAGTTGAGTTTGACACTCCAATGAATCTCACATAGAGGACTGTAAATATGGCACCATGAGCACCTTTTGTGAGCACTATGAGTCCATTATGCATTATTCATGACTGTTAGGTCAAAGACCTAACTGCTCTAACAGCATTAATATTCATCATATTCTATTGTGTTTCAAAATGCTTCTGACTACTTAACACCTCCATTGTGGCAGATTGTCTGTCTCATTCAAAAGCATAGACTGTTAATGGAGAACAGAGCACTTATACCATTCGCTTTTCCCTGCTCAGATTTTCATGATCTCTGAGTCCAACTATAAGCAGACGATTACCATCCACGGGGTTTTACCTGACACTGACTTCTTCCTGTTAGCTCCGACCACACTGTAAAACTTTTCACCGTAAATTTACAGTAATATACTGGCAGCAGCTTCGCCAGTAAACTACTGTTAATTTACAGTAAGCATACTGTATTTTAAAATTAAGGTATTTTACTGTAAACGGTATACAGTTACTAACTGTATTATTGAATTTACGATATATACTGGCACGCTTCACCAGTAAACTACTGTTAATTTACGTAAGCATACGGTTTTAAACACAGTATTTTACGTAAACAGGTAACAGTACTAACTGTATATTTGAATTTACAGTAATATACTGGCAGCAGCTTCACCAGTAAAACTATGTTAATTTACAGTAGGCATACGGTTTTAAACTACAGTATTTAACTGTAAACAGGTATACAGTTACTAACGTATTTGAATTTACAGTAATATACTGCAGCAGCTTCGCCAGTAAACTACTGTTTATTTACAGTATGCTACGTTATTTTAATTACAGGTATTTTACTGTAAATAGACATACAGTTTACTTTATTTGAATTTACAGTTTTTTTTTGCAGCAGCTTTGCCAATATTCACTAAAATATAATTTCATGTTTATTTTGATTTACTGTAAAAAATATAATTAAATTTGTTGTACAGTACAACAATTGTGTTGACAGCACAAAAACAGTGTTATGAAATTCTCAGTTACTGAACCAGAAGAATAAATTCTGCAGCTTAAATAAACCTCGGGAACACTGCATAAAATAATTAGTCTTAAATAACAAGGAAAAAAGCAAGATTCAAAATCTAATTAACTCTTTATTTAGAATCAATCATATGTAGTAACTCACTGTTAACTGCTTGGCTCCATGCAGTAACCGTTTAAATCAACAATTTATAAACATCAATGAAACACTTGAATGGGGCAAAACACTACAACAGCCGCAAGAACTAACTAAACAACACAAAACTAGCAGATATTGTTAATTGATGAAGACAAGTGATATCTGCGCTAAACAAACAATACAAGAGAAACTTAAACAAAGTCCCACTTGAAGTCGTTGAGCTCTCTGATCAGGGTGCAGACATGCGGGTTCACTTTGAAGGTTTCTTCTGGACCATCTTTCCAGTTTTTGCTGGGTGCCTTTGATCCTCTTCCAGGATTAGTCCCCATGCAGATCCTAAAGACAATGGAACACACAAATGCTATAGGTTAATGAAGAAATGGTTCATTTTGGAGGAGAAATATCCTTTTTAGTGTTAAAGGCACTACAGCTTAATTTGTATTTTCTTATACAAGTAGTATTCAGCTACTAAACAAGAATAAAAACTGTATGTAAGTATGCCATTGTAGAATTACACATTCCAAAGGAATAAACAATACAGTTACCAATAATTTAGAAATGTCCAGAAGTATATAATTCTGGAAAAGATATTTTACGCCATAATACAATAAGTTCTTATCCTTCTGCATTTGTTGGTAACATTTCATGAACATTAGAGCTGTGTGTTACAGTATTATTTTAGAAGACTTTAATGAGGGAAATATTCTTATTTTGAAATGTCCAAAACAGTAACGATGCTTGGGTGGTAGTTATGTGGCATAAAGAGTGACAATAGGCTGGGTTTTTGCAAAATTACTTTAAACCCCTAAGTTGTTTTTTTTAAATTTTAGTCAATGTTTATGCTTGTAGCAAATTAGAAGCTTTAGCTACTGAAATTCTAATCTCTGAGCACTTAATCAATAAAAGTCAATCCGGTGTATAATACAGTATGTGTGGAAATCTCACCTCTGAATGAACTCCAAACGAGCATGCTGGTCCTGGTATGCAGGTTAAAGTGTAGTGAGTTGACATTAGAACAGCAAGTCCCAGCTCAAAGGACCCCCCCTCACTGACAACCTGGCCCTCCACGCTCACACCCCCGCTGATCAGTCAGTGGACCTAAAAGAAATGGAATATAATAAATGGTAACAATATGATTTCATTGTACGTAAATTAATTGATCTGAATTATTACATATCCCATATTTTTTTTAAACACGTGAAATGTCTTCATATTTATGGCTGGTAGAATTATACATTGTTCTACAATTTGCTTTACAATTATAAAAACTAAACCTTTTTTCTTGGCATTGTGGCTATAACAACAAATACAAAGCCGATGACTTTCCATCAGTGTATTTCCCCCATAAAAAAGGTTGTTAGGTCATGACAACCAACATATATTTTTGTTAATGCTCTGTAGTATTGACTGTAATAAAAATATATGATTAAATAATGAACTCTAAAAGGTAATGCAGAGTAGACTGCTATACAAAAAACTACCGGTACTATTAATCTCAGGCTTTAGACCGTGGGGACAGTCGAATCATGGCGGGAGTGGCAGACACTGCAAAGGAAAAACATAACAAAAATGCAATAATTACCTTATAGTAGCATTTTATGCCTTTATTTGGTAGGACAGCTTAGAATTGAAAGGGGAGAGAGAGGGGGATGACTGCAGCCGAGGCCCGCCGCTCGGAGTCCAACCGTGGCCGCTGCATCGGAGGAAAAATGACATAAACAGTGTTGAAAATAGATGACAAGTCAATATATATCTTCGTTTGCACAAAAAGTCCTTTATCTAAAGTTATAGTTTTAGTAGGAAACCAAAGCAAATATGACTAAACAATGTTCCTTAGCAGAAATAAAAAAGTCCGCCTAAAATCTTTGAAAAAAGACCATGAAACCGTTTTTTTTTTTTTTTTTAAAGTCTGTTATCTAGCTAGCGCTAGTTAGAGTTATGGTTTTATAAGAAAACCCGAGCAAATATGAGAGCACCAAAGTCTGTAAGGTTCCAGTAGATTCGGGTGGTAGATGCAGCACTGTGTAAGGATTTTTCAACGCGTGGACAGTATAACGTTAGCTCCTGAGGGAAATGTTTCTATGGGGTACAACGTTAACGTTCTAGGGTTCTAACACCGTTAACGTTGAGCCATCTTAACGTTAACGGTGTTAGTGGTAATGTTACTGACCGTGATAACGTAGCTAACCTAGTAACATTACTACTAACACCGTAACAATAAGCTAGCTAGCTAGCCGTAACGTGTGTAGCGATAATGTTAGCGACGTGATAACGTTGCTAACCTAGTAACATTACTACTAACACCGTTAACAATAAGCTAGCGTTAACGGTGTTAGCGATAATGTTAGCGACCGTGATAACGTTAGCTAGCTAAACACATTACTACTAACACCATTAACGTTGAGCCATCTTAACGTTAATGGTGTTAGCGATAATGTTACTGACCGTGATAACGTTAGCTAGCTAGCTAGCGGTTAGCTAACATTACTACTAAGTCAGTGTTTGTGGTAGTTAATTTTTAGCGACCGTGATGAAGTTAGCTAGCTAACAAATACCACTGACACCATTAACGTTAAGATAGCTTAACGTTAACGGTGTTAGTAGTAAAATTAGCGACCGTGAACACCAGATGATTAACTCTACTAGCTAGCTAGCTTAACGTTACTGTTACTGGGTGATCGGCTGCCATATCTAAAAAAAAAAATGAATCGATAAAACTATTCTTAACATTTCAAGGCATGCAGGCAAACAAAAATATTTTCAAACTTACATAAATGTTGAAAAAGCCGCTGACTCGCGTCCTCTTGGTGAAACTGCTGTCCACGCGCTTTCCTCAGAGACTGATATGCATCACGAGCCTGTCGTTGTCTTAAATATTTTAAATTGTAATCCCCGCTTTTTTCTTTATTTTCCCGAGATGCACTGCAATTTACAGTAAATCTGTAATCTGCACCATTCTGCAGATATGTGCTGTAATCCTAGACCGTTAATTTTATTTTCTCCCAGAATGCATTGCCACATACAGTATAATCCTGTATAATAGTAAAACAGTAAAATACTGTGAGATTTTAGCTGTAAATTTACATCAAAGGTTTACAGTGCATAAGTTACAAAGTAAGTGTTTATTTGGGTTGTTTCTTTGATTAAATCTCACAAGTGTGTCACCAAAACCTGCTTTTCTGGAGTGTACAGAGAATGCTATGAGCAGTATAGTCCGTGTTTGGATACTTTTATATAGACCTTAGTGGGCCTTTAACTGTATCTGAAGCTTTTATATAGACCTAGTGGTCCCTATACTGTATCTGAAGTCTCTTTTATATAGACCTTATGGTCCCTAATACTGTATCTGAAGTCTCTTTATATAGACCTTAGTGGTCCCTAAACTGTATTGAAGTCTCTTTTATATAGACCTTGTGGTCCCTAATACTGTATCTGAAGTCTCTTTATATAGACCTTAGTGGTCCCTAATACTGTATCTGAAGTCTTTTTATATAGACCTTAGTGGTCCCTATACTGTATCTGAAGTCTCTTTTATAGACTTAGTGGTCCCTAAACTGTATCTGAAGTCTCTTTTATATAGACCTTAGTGGGTCCCCTCATAAGTATATGAAGTCTCTTTTATATAGACCTTAGTGGTCCCTAAACTGTATCTGAAGTCTTTTATATAGACCTTAGTGGTCCCTAATACTGTATCTGAAGTTCTTTTATATAGACCTAGTGGTCCCTCATACTGTATCGAACTCTTTTATATATGACCTTAGTGGTCCCTAATACTGTATCTGAGAGTCTCTTTATAAGACCTTATGGTCCCCTAATACTGTATCTGAAGTCTCTTTTTCAAAATTCAGCCTTGGTGCAGAGTTCCAGCCGCTAGAGCCCGTCCCACAATGAGCTTTCCTTGGTATGTGCCATTTCTGAACACGTCTTCCACCACTGAGAATGAGTGCATCAACTCTGCAGAGGCAAAGCAGGTGCAGGCAGAAATGAAGTAGAAACAGCTCAGCAGAAAATATTAATGGTTAACTTAAATGGGCTGTTTCTCAGTTTAAATGTCTAATTGATGTGCATGCTAAGTTAGCCACCTGGATCCATTTCCCCTCCAGAATTAAGCCTCTTTTAATTCCTCCTCACTGCTGACCTTCCTCCTAAACCGACTGAGCAAACATCCCCCCGCCCCTGCACATCTGAAACACTTTAAAAAATATGTAAATAGGTATGAATGTTTAATAACTTAATCCTAGCCTTGTTATGGATAAAAAACCAAGGTGGGTCTGCTTTTAGAGATGATAATGATGCTACATATAATTGCTTATACAGAGTCAGAATCCGAATTATGTAATGATCCCCTCAGGTAAATTGTTCAGTTGCAGTTGCTCCCAGTCAGATTCAAGGTAAAAGTAAGAGTAAGGAAAGTGTGAGACAATAAATGTATACAGAACATAGCTAAGAAATAAAAACGTTAAGTTGAAGTAAAATGAGATTAGAATTAAAAGATGATGTATATTATATATATTAGATTAAGAAACAATGCATTGTACCACTGCTATTGTAGTGCAGTGTGAAAATAAAGTTGAATGTTCTCCATCCTCTTTGGGTTCTTTGATTAATTAATATTAAGCTTTTCCATTTCTAAGAATAAAATGGCCTTTACCTTGTTTTTACATAGTGAAAGAACTTTATGTCTAAACTACACTAGATTTGTTTAAACTTTCCACTCAACAGATTTGCAAATGTAACGCAGTAACACATGTAACCGGTTACTTATCTAGTGATGTGTGGCAGTGGGTGGCTCTTTACCTGTCCATGCCACCATAGGGTGCCCACCATAGGGTGCCCACCATAGGGTGCCCACCATAGGGTGCCCACCATAGGGTGCCACCGCTTCCAGCAGCAGCGGTAGGGTTGACGGCAGACGCCGCTGTGGTCACATTACTAACTGCATCGCCCTTTGAGACAACTGTAGATCAGTAAGGCATCAGCTCCCCCCTCGCTTATGTTTCGGGGACTTGTAGTTTGTAGTGTAAAGAAAGCCGGCGCAAGGTAGGGGCCTTCGTGAGAGTAAAACTACAGTTCCCTCAGAGCTACTCGGAGGTGTTAGTTGTCAATATGGCTGTTGTCAGCCAGACAAAGCAGAGAGGCAAATAATTCGCCTCTGATTAGAAATCCTCGGTAAGGGGTCGGACGGGGCACTGGAATCATATCGCGTTATTGTTCGGCTCCAGTAAAAGACACAACGGGTCTTTGCTCAAGTTCTACAGTTAAATGGTTAAGTGGACGATTTGAACTGAGGTAAGTCATGCACTTAGCTATCTACAACACGGGAAGTAAGGTTATTAATATCAAACGCTCGCTAGCCAGCGACAGCGGCTAACGTCAGCTAGTATCAACGTTGGCATGGCTAGCATGTTATGCTAATCACTCCACAAGCCCAGTGCATGCAGTGCTACCGAAATAGCCTGTGTGAAGTTGCTAGCTGTCCTCTGTGATGCCTATGCAGTGTCGTCAGTAGACATTTAGCGGCAGAAGTATTGGAAAGGATTGAAATTATTGTTGGTTAGAGGTCGCAAGCGGGTTAATTCGACGTCGCGTGGGGGACTGTCCGCCTGCCTACAAAACCTATTGCTAACGTTAGCTTTTGGGCAAAGGGCGTGAAAGCTGGCATCACCAGCGGCTCGCCTGCGGCGGTGAGACGGAGACAGATTTGTTCTCTCACTGCAGGCCCAGAGTCAGCAAAACAAAAACACATGGACGGAAAGCTGCACTGCCAAAGAAAGGGCTTTGGTTTATACTGACAACATCTGATGCATTATGCATGCGACCTGTATTAAAGTACAGTAAGAACGCTTCTCCTGTTTAGTTTGCATGATGCGAATCACAACGGGATTTTTCGGCGGTTGTTATCTCTTAGAATCTGTGATTTGGTTTTTCTATTGTGAGCTTTGACGAGTTGGTTGGACTGTTACCGAGGGATTTTCAATTCCGTTAGGAGAAGTTTGCTTTACTATCTGTCAAAGACAGACCCGCTCCAGTTGATCTTGTCTTATAAGTATAAGCAGGATTAACTTCTTTTTGTCCACTCTGTGTTATGTAACCAGTGTTGTGCATTGATTTAATATTAGGCTGAATCTATGTCCCACTGTGGGGGCTACTGTTAAGTGTAAGTTTAACCAGTTAAACTCGAGCCAAATTGAATCGTTAACTTTGTAAATACTGGACCAGGATGGGCTAATGATTTCAAATCATCATGTTGCGTGCAATACACAATGCAAAATCTCTCTAATAAGTCTCTCTGACTATTGAAGTAGTAATTAGTGCATCCACTTGCATAATAAAAATTCAAGTTAAAGTAACCAGCTAGGCAGGTGTAGTTTTAATTTATGTAGCTCATCCCCCTGGGGTGGGACAGGGTTTGCAGTGTAACTGTGCTTGGCAATGATTTATAGCTTTTCTAGGACCATTCCTTATGGATTCTTAATGGTAACTCAAGAAACTAGTCCATGTTCTCTAGTGCCACTAAGCTACCCTGTGGTACAGAAGTAATGTATTTCAGTGCCTGCTCAAAGTGCCTTTCCCCTGTGTCTGAAATGTTGGCAGCAATTGTTCTTTTCCCTTCTCTAAGCTTAGAGTAACAGACCTAAAAGCTTATATTTGTCACGGTCATATTAGTTTCCTTCTTGGTAACTTCCAAAGCACTGCACACAGTCTTGAGTCATTTCTGGTCTTTTCTGTCCTCTGCACAGCATAGACAAACACAGATGTAGCAAAATGCCAGTGACCCCTTTTCAAACCGTTCATCATATCGGCATAGGTCGGGCTGGCACAGAAGAGGGAAAATGTGCCGCAGTCTGATTCCAGTTGCATTGATTTTGAGCTCAGCAAATTGCTTATGAAAAAACATCCAGCGTGGGTGGTGTGCAGAGCCGGGGATATATAGCGTGGCTCTTAAAGAATGGCAGTCAGAATGTTAAGATAGCATCAGCTGTCAAGGTGACTCTGGCACCCTGTGTGTGTGTGTGTGTGTGTGTGTGTGTGTTGCCTGCTGGTTCCCAAAAATAGCAGATTTTTTTATGCCCTGCCCCTCCCTTCCCTTTTTTCTTTCACACTCTTATCTCTCGCTCTTGTCTTCCTTTTCTGATTTGCTTCCTCTTTGTTTTCTACTTGCAGTTCTTTCCTCCTTTCCTACCCTTCTCTTCCTACTTTACCCCTCTTACTCTCCTTCCACTAGCTTTTCTCTGGCTCACTCCTCCATTCCCATCATTCTCATTTTTCTCCCCATCTGCAACTGCGTTCCTTTTCACTCTTTCCTACTTAATCCTCTCATTAGCCCCCACCATCCCTTCAGCTGTCTCATTTCTGCCTGACTCTCCTTGCGCCTCCTTTTTTCTCCATTTCCCTAGCTCTTCTTCTTCTACATCTTGAACATCCACGTACTTGCTTTCCTTAACTTCCCCCCTGCATTTCCTGTTTCCTTTCCCCCTCCTCTCCTCTCTCCTCCGTCTCACAGCCTGTCTGTCTTGTCTCCCATATCCAGCAGCAGGATGTCTGAGTTCAGCGAGGAGCCGCGCTTCACCATCGAGCAGATAGATCTGCTGCAGCGGCTGCGTCGCACCGGCATGAACAAGCAGGAGATCCTGCACGCTCTCGACACTCTGGACCGGCTGGACCGGGAGCACGGCGACAAGTTTGGGCGCCGCACCTCTTCTTCCTCCTCCTCCTCGTCCTGCTACGGAGTGGGCGGGGCCAACAACACCTCTGCCTCCAACACTACTACATCATTCAACAATAACAACACTGCCTCAGCAACCGCCACCTCTTCCGCGACGTGCAACGGCAACAGCGGTGAGAGCAACAGTGGAGGCGATCACTCCGCCGCCGCCTCCTCCTCCACCACCTCCAAAATCTCCACCGCCACGCAGACGCAGTTCGGCAACGCGGGGGGACTCTCGCCTTCGCCTAGCAACAGCTACGATACCTCCCCGCCTCCGGGCCCACCTCCGCCTTCCGCCATCTTGCCCTCGCCAGTCTCGCTGGTGGCTCTGACGCAGAACGGGCGGGATAGCCTAGCCGCCACGCCCAACGGGAAGCTGTCCCCTCCCAGATACCCAGTGAACAGCGCGGCGGCAGCGCGGGCGTTTGGGTTCGAAGCCACAGAGGAGGACCTGGACATTGACGATAAGGTGGAGGAGCTGTTGAGGTCAGTAGTAACGGAGGGAGAAGTGAGCTTTAAAAGTTGGGTTCAGGGAAAGTTTCCCCTCAAAGCTTTAGTTTGGTGCTTGTTGAACTGGACAGTATATCAGCAGCAAGTAAGGGGTTTTCCTGGCTCAGAATGGGCCATTGAGTGGTGCGGGTGGAGGTCAAAGACTTAATTTCCTGCATTCTGATACATTGTTAGCCACCAGATCATAGTGAAAACGTCTTTATTTATGTCAAGGAAAACGTAAAATTCTGGTGGGAGGTTACAATTTAAGATTCAATGGAATATAATGCCGTAAGGGGGCTTTCACATGTCTACCCCAAAGTCATTTTTTATTCATATGAACAGGGCTTGACGTTAACTTTTTTTTCTTATTGAGCATGTTTAGTTCCTGAGTTGAAAATGCAGGAGAGACCTACATTAGGGATACTGCAATCACTGTACTAGCTAATTTGTCCAATAGTACAATTATTGTATTAATAGCAGTGCTTCGGCTGTGCTTCCTCCCAATATAGTCCCAAGTCAGTATCTGCTTAGGAAATCATCTAGTCTTCATATGCATTACTATTTGTACGCGTTGTGAATACACAGGCCACAAGAAGTAGTTAGGTTTTGTTGTTGTTGTTGGCTCACTTTTACTCACGACATGCTAAC
>NC_045750.1:26587227-26589096 GCF_008692095.1 Etheostoma spectabile
CAACATAGGATTCCATTCACTACGCTAAGCTAGCGCCGGTGCTGCCGGACTAAGACAATGCATGCACTGAGACAAAATGCGTTAATGGCCACCCATATAAATATAGAGGAGACGGTGAATAACCCTATTTCAACAAACAGTGGCGTGTTCCTTTAGAATGTCTTCTTGTCTTGGCAGGCTGACGTTTAAAGTTTATTCTGGACCTTGGAAACAGAAGTTGAGAAAACATTTCTCCCTTTCAGGTCCGTTTAGTAGCTGTGCTGGAGCTCTTGATTAAAACAGAGTTTTATGTTTAACAAGTTTTTTGTTTTTTTAAAGATATTTTTAGGGCATTTTAGGCCTTTTATTATTGATAGGACAGCTGAAGATATGAAAGGGGAGAGAGAGGGAGTAGTGACATGCAGCATAGGGCCTCAGGTCGGAGTCAAACCCGGCCCGCTCCGTTGAGGAATAAACCTCTATAAATAGACGGGCGCTCTACCAACTGAGCTGACTGGGCGCCCAAGAACATCGTTTCTTTTTTATTGTAACATAACTGTGTCTGTTGCACTGATGACACTAATGCAAATTGAAAATGGGGAGACTTCTTGTCACTTGTGTGAGAGAGTTTACCTTTTCATTTGCAGTTTAACCTTCTCTGTTGATGTAAAAATCTGGGCGAAGTGTTGCCCTGGTAATGTCTTTGCTAGATAACATAAGCCAGTTCGAGCCGGCCAATCCCCAGTTACTGTATGGAGGCTCCATGTAGGCTATGTAGCCCTGATAGTGAACTAACATTTGAGGATGTGGCGCTACAGCGAGACTTTCTATATTGGCATTTTTCCATTATGAAAAAAAGTCCTTGGCACCAACCAACATGTACTTTTTTTAGTATCCCCTCCGTTGAAGTTCCAAGCAAGCTGAGGCATGTGGTCATTAGGGGTGCATGATTCAGAAAATGTCACGATTTTGATTTTAAGGCTCAAGATTTGATTCAAGGATTCAAATCTAGGGCAATTGGACTGGGTTAAAAGGTGCCCTGAACACGTTTTGTTTCTCTTCCGAGAGTCTTCTTCAGTTCTGAGTCAACAGTAGGGAAAGCCAGCTATTTAACTTTTGTGGGGTATTGGGGATTTTCCCTACAGTTCAGTCAGAACTCTCAGAAGTCTCTCGGACAAGAGACAAAACGTGTTTGGAACATCTTTAAACAAGTCCAGTTGCCTGGATTGGAGTCCTTCCTTGGATAGTATGACCTGGATGCCTGCACTAGAGGGGGGGGTTTTGTATGAACACAAATTAGAAAATGTCATCATGGGTGCACACTGTTTTCGGGCTTAAACCGCTCGCTTCCTTTTTTCATGGTGTCACTTATTTTGAAAAACCTTAATTTTCTACATTTCATTTAAAACCCGAAAGGATTAAAATGCATAGAACAGAACAATAATATTGTATATAAGATAAAAGTAAAAACTCTTAGGCATTTTCTTCCACGCCCATTACTGTTACAGGTTCAGTGTTAATAATCTATCCCAGGCCACCTCTTCTCTTCTGCTGAGCACTTTACCCCTGAGCCCTCTCCTCCTGCTGCCTTGTATGAGCATGCAGAATTATAATAGACATTTGGAGCTCAGGCTCTATCCTCTGCACTGCACTAGCTGTCCCGGGTGCTCATTCCCGCTGCCTGTGCATTCAATTACATGTCCTGTTTAGACAGCCCAAGAAGTTAAGTAGCGTTCAAAAGCCCTCGTCCTCTCCGCCTGGTAGGACTCTTCAGCGTCTCGCGCGGCAGGGCTGCAGGTGTGTGACACGCCGTTTCAGCTTGTCAACAATCCCACCGTGCCGTTGTGATTTTTCTCTCTCTCTCTCTCTCTCTCTCTCTCTCTCTCTCTC
>NC_045750.1:26589106-26595883 GCF_008692095.1 Etheostoma spectabile
CTCTCTCTCTCTCTCTCTCTCTCTCTCTCTCTCTCTCTCTCTCTTTTAAGTGCCCATTTCCATCTCCATAGGGTTTTGGCCTTTTGAGTTGGCATCCAACAAACCATCCCTCCCCATCCTCCCTCCTCACTTCCTACTCTTCCTCAGTCTTGTACAGCAGCCTGTGCTACATTGATTCACCGGTGTTGATACGGCAGCAGGTTTTTTTTTTAAGCTCTAATTTTAGCCGCTCTGCAAGAGGCTGGTGTGGAGGATATCGATGCTGGATGTCAAGAGTCGTGACGCATTTTCATTTCAGCAATATGCCAACGGAGCACTCAGGACTTTGATGCGTTTCTCCGTTTTTAATGTGTGAACCTTGGATGATGGCTGGTTCAGAGGATGCTGTGATTGTATGGTTTAAACGTCAGTGCTGTTCCAGCTTGGGTGGGGTTATGTGCCCTTCCGGTAAAAGAAAAAAAAAAAGTATGCACTATTAGTAGGGATAAATGCACCAAGCAGTATACACATTGGACAGGTGTTTGCAATCTGTAGGAGGATGAGGAATGAAGCCAGACAGTCACACGCTTGTTGGTGCGTGGCTGTGTGTATGTAATTGTTTATGTATAGGGGAGGGGACTGGGCTCAAAGCCAGAAGACAGGGTGGGTACACTGTGTGACTGCACATGTTCTCTCACCACCCTCCTGCAAGTCTGTGCACGTTTTATTTTTCTCCCCACTGAGGTCTAAGATAGTGGAAATAAGTCTGTCAAATACATTAAAAAAAAAACATAAAAAAAGGATTACTTGATTGTGCTTCATTTAATTAAAATTCGTTGTCCTCGCCTTTCTGTTCTTCTGAAATGAAACGTTGATTATGTGGGAGCCATGAAAGAAAAGCACAAAACCAATAGATTAAAATGGAGCCTTGGTTTTGTAGTTTCCCTGTGAATACATAAAATACAAAAACATAGGTTTGATTACCTGACACGTGAATTAGTTATTGTACAGTATTCCAAACAAATGTTCTTGAGTCTGATGTAAAGGGACACAGAGCCAACAACAAAAGCGTGCCACATGTATACTTTTGTTGTTGATGCTGGGTTAAATGACGATACGGGAGCTCGCACCACAAAAACATGTAAATAATGATAAAGTAAAAACTGAAATTAGGGCCATGCAGAAATCATGTCAGGCATTGTATCTGCACTACATATCTTGTCGTATTTTAGTTTCTCTGAGGCGTTTTTGCATCTCTCCCTCACATCTTTTATAGATTATGTGTAAATTCATATGCTGTATTTGTATATGTGTAAACCACTAAACTTTTGATTTTGGTCCTGCAATGATGTTTTACCTCACCTTTACATAATTATGTATTCATTTATTTATTTTTATAAAGTGTATGGTCCTTTTGAATGCTGTCTGAAGAACCAAGCTGACAGAGGAAAACGTCAGACACTTAACTGTGTGTGTGTGTGTGTGTGTGTGTGTGTGTGTGTGTGTGTGTGTGTGGTGGTGTTGTGTTTTTGTGGTTGTGTGTGTTGTTGTGTTGTATATAGGAGGGACGGCAGCATGGTGAAAGAGGAGATCAAAGCCTTCCTGGGGAACAGGAGGATCTCTCAGGCAGTGGTGGCACAAGTTACCGGTTAGTAGCAGTACTCGCACACTCTGAAAGTATTGCAATTTTTTTCTGCCAACAGGTACTTTTTGTAGTACCACCTCTGTCGAGCTCAGGCGATACTAAAAGGTGACGTGTAAAGCTGCAGACTGCTGATTGGTTGGAGAGAATCGTCTCTAATCACTGCATCGTCATTGCTAGCGACAGACGGGGGGTGTCCTGAACAAACCCGCCATATTTAAATAGTTTAGCCTGCAGTGTTTTTAATTTAATTTTTGTTGCTGCCTCCAGCTTCTTTTGAAACAAAATCTGTCTTCAGGCTGTGGCGACAGCCACATGCCTGCTGTGGGAAAAGGAGGACGGGGCACCGCGGCCCAGCAGAGCTGGTACTAGCAGTGGGTTAGCAACGTATGGTGTCTATTCGAGTTTTTTTTTTTACATACTTTATTCTTTCATCTTTTTTTATACATTATGCACATTTGTTTGTTAAACGTGCATCTCTCAAGTTGAAATGTACATTTCACATGTTAAGCAATATAAAGAAAATGAAAAAGGGGGATCCAAGGAAGGATTATAGGGATAGGGAAACCCAGTAATCGGGCTGGGGCCACATGCTTTTGTCCCGGTTCTTTCACCATACATGGTGCAGATCGATTTTGGTGTTATGATTGTGGAAGTATAATGATTCGAGTAAGGGTGTGACAAGACACTCAGCTCACAAGACGAGAATGAGATGAGATTTTAACACTATTTTAAAGAGAAGTTCAATTAAGAAATATGACTGGAAAATAGTCTCTCCAAGGTCCAACGTAACCAAGCGGTTCACTGCAGCAGTAAACTAGGAACCAGGCTGCTCTTGTATAGATTTATGACCATTTTAAGACGAGGGAAGAACATTTCTTTGAGTTTGATATAATTTTTAAAGTAAAGTTAGGTTTTGCTTTCTGTTTCCAACTCATTTAAAAAAAAAAAAAAATGAAGAAGAGAGCAATCTGCACAAGTCAGCCCCACACTGAACTGCACGCTGCAGTACTGGTAGAGAGAGAGAGAGAGAGAGAGAGACCTCTGACGTTGTAACCCTGGGTTTTACAAGGCAGCTTTTTACAATTGCAACTCTGCTACTGCTCTGCAAAAGGGAACTCAGAGTAGGGCTGGGCGATATGGAGAAAATCAAATAGGATATTTTTAATTAAATATCTCGATATCCAGACCACAATGATATTGTAGTGTTGACTATTAGTGCTTTCACAAATGTAGATGTATCATAAGACCAACGAAGTTAGACTGAATCTACCGGGGGCTGCTCTGGACTTGTGACCCACATTGCGAGACAATTTTTACCTCGACGAGAAGTCTCACACGTGGGACGAGATCTCTCCACACCTCTAGTATATTGAGTGTTGTGATTTTCTGTTCTCTCTTTTAGAAAAAGTTGACTAAAACACTTCTAGAGCCAATATATAATGAGATATTTCTAACAACTAATTGTTTTCTAAGAAGAATGCACATCACATGTCAGTCAGCCAGTCTCACGTTTATTTTATTTGTAAAGAAGTACATAATTTTCTGCTTTCGGTCAGAAAACTGACATGACATGACTAATATGTCAGTTGTCCACTATACCAAAGAAACAGAAAATATTTAGGTGAATTATTGGTTAAAAAATAAAAACAGTCATCGCCCCAGCCCTACTGTTTGTCTTCCTTGGACGCCTGAGAACCTTCACAGACACCAGAGTGGGGTTTGAGAATTAGAAAATGTCGTCATCATCCTCAGCTGAAACAGCTCCCCTCCTTTTTGCATTGTTACTACTGACTTATTTGGGAAACCTAATTCTTTACATTTCAATTAATTTCAAACCCGAGCAACATTAAGTTGCTAGAATGCTGTTTTTAAATCACTCTGGTGGAGTTGATGGGTTCACCTTTTTAAATGTTTAACACATGGACGTGCTCGCAGGACTTAGTGGAATCCCAGCTCAACGCTCTGGGAGTCCCACTAGTTGAGAATGGGCTTTTCAGTGAAGTGGGACCCATCTTCTTCTAATAGTTAAACTTTTGAAATGAACAATTTTCTTTTCAACGAGGGAGCAAAATGAGATATTTTGAAAGCATTGTTGAAAAATCAGACACACATTGGATAAGTACATGTCTTAAAACATGTCTGGAGGGGATATTTAAAATGCGTATTATGGACTCATCAGTTGTCAGTGCAACAGACATTTCTGACAAGTGTCTGTAAAACTTAAATGAATCAATTTAATGTAAATTATTTAGTTGCTCAAACTGTTTTATTATACACATTTTTTGTAGATGAATAATTCGTGACAATGCATTAAAAGCAATTTCGTCGGCTGGAGTTTTCCAGTCTGGAAGTAGCATTTCATATTTACATGTTACATGTTTCTGAGTTCAGTGGCTATTTCACCGTGCCCAGATTGGAATTCAGAAGAAGAAATAGATGTCTTTAACACATTTTTAATGAACATAGGTGCTGTGAAATCTGTACAAAAATACTGGTATCTACCTTTGTACTGGACATAAGACAAATCCTACTTTTTTCTTCAACAAAATATCAAGCAAGTAGAAAGGTGTTAAAGTGCCCAGGAGTGTTTCTGGGCACCCCCCTCCTAGTATTGCCTTCTGTTTCTCTTGAATTCTTGTCTGCAAATTGGGCCTGGCCGTGGTGCAGACTGTTTGTAATTTGATGTCTGGCTGCTTTCCAGGCATCAGCCAGAGCAGGATCTCCCATTGGCTGCTACAGCACGGCTCCGACCTGAGTGAGCAGAAGAAGAGGGCCTTCTACCGCTGGTACACGCTGGAGAAAACCACGCCAGGTACACATCGGCGGCACACACTGCTCACTCCTGACTCTGTGTTCATGGAACTTAATAAACAGCTGGGAACATTATACAGAATAAACCCAATATGAATGCCTGGCATAAACAATACCAGCATTGTCCGTGTAGTCATCAAGGCCATACAGAACGTAGTTTTAGTCACTCTGGATACATAGCAAACCTCTGGTTGGAGCATAGTTGACATTTTTTTTTTTTGTAATTAGTATTTTATTGAGTTTTCAACAGTTCGGCTGACATCTGTACCTTTAGTCCCTTTTAATGGTAACAATCAATTAGAGATGGAACGTAAACAAAAACCACGGTTCGGTACGTACCACGGCTTTCAAGTCATGGTTCGGTTCATTTTTGGTACAGTAAGGAAAACAAATTCCCTGTTCCATGTGCTTTATCATGAAGTTTTTTTTAGGATTATTTTTGGGGCATTTTGACAGATGACAGATGAAGAACATTTGTGTAAAAAAAGAAAAAGAAAATAATCATTTACAATTTTTTTTTTAAACCAAATTTTAAATAAATTGTGATAAATATGGCGAGAGGGAATTTCGTATCTCAATCTCCTTCAGCATGTGTTTTTAAAATCAGTGTTTTCAACAACTGAACATGGTCGTAGATCCGCTGCAGTGAGCGGTTGACGAGTTTTAACGTCGGATGTAAAGACAGCAGAAGAGTTCGCCTCACTAACTAGCACGCAGCAGGGAGGCCACTCCAAAGAAAGGAAGCACAGTAGGGAAACACTCCAGCTGCCAGCAGTGGGTTTTATTAGACTGGTAATGAGATATGTAGAAGAAGTCTACTTAGCTACTGTCTTTTGGTATTGGTGGTTCAGTGAGATACAATATTCACTTTATAAGGCCTCATATCTTTATATGTCAATGGAAGCTTCTTGAAGTGTGATGTGAGCTTGGAGTCTGGTGGAGAGGCTGTGTGTCAGAGCTTCACTTTAGGGTATTATGCTCAGGGTTGATTTTAGCCCCTGATTTAGTTTTAGCTTCGTCTTTTAAGGAACATGTGTCAGTAGTTTTAGTCAAATGTGACCCTTTTGGAAAAACTAAAGACATATCTTAATTTTCTCATGCATTTTTTAATTTGTAAGTTTTCCAAGCATTTTGAGGCTGCCCTTGTTGACATCTTTGTTGTGTACCACAGCCTAGGATGTAATTATCACTGGGGACGGGGGGGGACATGTCCTCCCTCCACCCACACTTTCAAAATTGTTGACTCTATAAAAGGATTCCTTCAGGCTTTAGGCGATCACCCCTATATTAAACAATAACGCAAGTAAGACCTTTTTCTTATACTGTACATAGTTTAGTATTATTCTTTCTGGCAGAATTTATCATTATGATTAACTTACATTTCCTGGATTTTGTAACTCCCATGTCTTAAACCAAAGTTACACCCTTGACCACCGCTTCATGTTCTCTGCACTGCAGAAGTTTGTTCACTAAAATACTCTTCACTGTCTGGTTTGAGTTTGTGAGGAGAAGCTACAACATTGGATAGCAGCTTGATATTTCTTTGGCAAACATCTAGAGGAAGTTTTAGCTGGTTGACTGCAACTGGAACTCTTTCCGTCCAATAGCAGCTCCAAAGATAGCCATCTGAATGCTACGTCCCATCCACAGCGCTTGGGAATGTTACTTTAGCTTACCTTTTTATAGATGTCGACGTGCTGCCTGCACGTTTTGTAATTGGTTCCAGCTGTTTTGTTGCAGCTTCCTATCTAATTTTGTGAATTCTATGAAGTTACTTGGAGAATAAATTCAACACTACATTACACATGTTAGTTCAGCTCTCGGGCCTAATTACCGAACATGCATGGCCTGGCTTTCTGTCTTTTTATTGTTCAAGGAGGTATCAGATTATTACCTGACAGTTAAATGTTCTTCATTTAAAGTCAGAAGTCTGAGAGCAATCAAGTCTCAATTTCTCATTTTTGTGACTAAAAGTTCAACTCAAGGCCAGGTCTAGTGCTCCGAAACAGAGACCAAAATGAACCTTAGTTTTGGCATGATCAACTAGTGTTAATGTTCGTTAATGCTTCTGTGGAGAAGCATTGATGAGTTTGTTGTCTTACACAATCTTAAATCCACACTTCTCTGCAAGTGGTTACAGTAAAGACTACATGCCTTGTGGTTGCTTCAAACCCCGCCTGCGTATACACAGTCCTTCCTTTCTCCTATTACCCTGGAGATCCAGAGATCTCGCAAGAGCACAATTTGAATTTGCTCAACGAGTTACTCTGGCATGGAGTAATGCTGTTCATTAACTATGCGCATGTAGCTGAGCTGCACCAATCACATTGGTGTATCTGATA
>NC_045750.1:26595893-26607323 GCF_008692095.1 Etheostoma spectabile
AGAGGCAAGCTGCACCAATCACATTGGTGTATATGATATAGGCGGGGCCAGAGGCAAGCTGCACCAATCACGTTGGTGTATCTGACATGGGCGGGGCCAGAGGCGAGCTGCACCAATCACATCAATGTATCTGATGTAGGCGGGGCCAGAGGAGAGCTGAACAGAGGACGACCAGTTAGCTCCACTGGTAGCTAAGTGTATGGGGCTCTGGATACATCACTCTGTGTGTTGTTGTGATTGGTTGTAGTGTTATCCATATCGTGAAGTGAGATTTTCAAATGCACGCTTGGTGCCCCCCCCCATGACTTTCATTACTCGATGCCAGACCCTTAATCTTTCGGATTTGGAGCTGGATCTCCAGGCTTTCTTCCTATACCCAGACAGCAGACATCCCACGCCTTGTCCTCTGCGTCATGTTCGTCTGTGGAGCCGTGCCAACACCAACAGCAGTGGAAACTGCTCTCTGCTATTTCTGGCCAGACTGAGCCCGGCCCAGCCTGGCCCAGCCCCATTGCACACACGCCTCCATCACTGCTGCAGAGGAAACTGATCCCGCGCTCATGCACTGCTGATTACCTGGACTGTTGCTGGGCGACCCCGTTAGGCCTCGTTCACAATGTCCGTGTCAGATGAAGTTATGATACTGGGGGTGAGCTTCTGAATCAGACCCCATAATATATCTAAGAGCTCTTGGCTATAAAGTGGCTAGTTTAATGAGTTTTAGTGCAAATTAGAGCTTTTGTGTTGTTTTGTTTTCTGCTGTGGTCATGTTTCTAGATGAGACAGCACAGTCTTTGTCAGCGCTATTCAGTCGCGTTTACAATCTGCATATATTGTGAGAATAGCAAAAGGCGACATTCTAGCATTCCTTTTCCTGAAGGGATGGGCTTCCTGGCTGTTGTGTGCTGTGCTGAGTTCATCTGTCAAAACAGCCACTACACACATTAATAATATTTTACTTTTTTTTTTTTTACTTTAAGCGGCACAGTTAGTACTTTCACGCCACAAATGCACCTGCAGACTGAATGTCCCTAAGGCTGATTGTGGCTTGATTCTTCCACACTAGTCTTGCATTGTCAGACCTATCTCCACAGCTCTGTAGAGTAAGGTCTGGCTGCACCATGCATACATTGCAGGAAATGAAGAAAAAAAACACTGGGTTGTTTGCATTTCTTTGAACCAATCACAGTCGTCTTGGACGGCGCTACGACCCGGACGTGGCTACGGTGGATCTGTAAAATGGGAAGGAACTTGTTTAGGTGGAACATTTGGAACATTTACCTGCATACATGGTTAAATGTAATTTGCTCTTACCAGTGCATTACCCTGTGTAATATTACTTCGTCCACAGTAATCCCCTCCATTCAGTCCCAAAACGTCCAGATAAATGCTGTTAACATGTTCTTTGTAAATCTTTACACTCATTCCTCTAAAGAACCAAGCAGGCCCATCTTGTAGCGTGTAGCTTGCTAGCTCAAAGTTTGGTGTTGTTTCCAGTAATGAACTGTCGTCGTCCAGACTAATTCCTCACTAAAATCTTAATTTGTAACTTACCAGTGATTCTGCTGCCTCCGCTCCAGGTGCCACTCTGAACATGCGGCCAGCTCCGTTACCTCTGGAGGAAATGGAGTGGAGGCAAACCCCACCCCCCATCACCACTGCCCCCGGAACCTTCCGGCTGCGTCGAGGAAGTCGCTTCACCTGGAGAAAAGAGTGCCTGGCTGTGATGGAGAGGTGAGCGCAGGGTGAAAGAGGATGAAGAGCTGCAGGATAAAGATGATGAATGGACGTTTGTTTCATAACTCTCCTTTTATTTCCACACGGAGTTGGGGAAACATTGCGAACCTGTCGGAGGAAACGTCTGGTTACTCTTGTCATAAAGTCTCAGTGTCTGCTTGGTTGTGGAGTGTACATAACTCCAGTTTGTTGACATTGTTCTTGTGTAGTGAAGTTCATTTAATCAATATGACTCTTCTGCTATTTATAGCTACTTCAACGACAACCAGTACCCAGATGAGGCCAAACGGGAGGAGATAGCAAACGCCTGCAATGCTGTTATTCAGAAGCCAGGTAGGTAAACCACAGAAACCAGCAATGTGTACCACATTGTAAGAAGGACTTAATGTCAACACTCAAATTCTGTATGAAATGCAAATATTCAGAATAAAACCATGGAAGTTGTGCCTATCTACACACTGATCCTACACTTTGTAATCAGCTATGCATCTATCTTTGAGATTTTTATACATTTAGTGCGTCATTTAGTGTTTGTTACAGAGCAGACTCGATTAATTGATAAATTGATCTGCAACAACTTAGCAAAAAATGTGGATCAAATGTGAATATTTGCTGGTGCTCTTTTGTGACTTGGGCAATTTGGGTCTAATGTTTCTTGGACTTGGTCTGGATTTTACAGACCAAACATCTGTGTCACATCTGTTGTTTGCTCTGCTCCTTCCTTATGCAGCGGAATAAAAAGTTATCTTCTTTCAACAGATTTTTTAGCGCCCGTTATGAAACAATTATGTTTATAAAAGCACAAATAAAAGGAATTTACAGCTTGAGGGGAACAGATGGGGGGGAAAAAAAATTATTCACACAAGACATAATTGTGACTGTGAGTAAGTGATACAAGAGGCACAGAGTGATCCAGTTGCCATGTGGTTTGTTTCAGGGAAGAAGCTGTCTGATCTGGAAAGGGTTACCTCGCTGAAAGTTTACAACTGGTTCGCCAACCGTCGCAAAGAGATCAAGAGACGGGCCAACATTGGTAATGTAGCTTGGGGGGGACCTCAAATGTCCATTGAGACTTTAAATTGCAGTGCATTGCACATTTGATTACTATCTATATATATATATATATATATATATATATATATATGTATATTCTATACTGTATACCCTTTGTGTTTGACTATTTCATGTTTAACAGCAATTATAAAAAAAAATTCTAATTCATTGATTGGCTCATCATTAAATAATTTAATCACTATAATTACCGGCTATCTTTAATGACCTCTGTGTCCCTACAACTGCTGTCAAAATTATTAAAAATCCTCTAAAATATCCTCTTGCTGCCTGCATTAACCTAGATGCCAATTAGATTTGTAAAATAGAACCTCCACTAACCTGCTAGCCAAAGGACTGGGCAGAGAATGCAGCTATGGAGTCATTCCCCACTGTAACCCTCTACAGCCCTGTCAGATGACCTGACTGTTGTTTGATTATGGATGTTATTTATCATTGTAAATGACATAAAAGTAGATGTTCATTTTATATAGTTTTAATTGTCCGTGTTTAGGTTGGTTTGGTCAAGGTTGTATTTCATACTTCATTTCATACATTGGAATAGCGGAATTCTGAACTTTCAACCATTTATCCATTCATTTGAGCTTTTTCACCATTTGCTTTTAAGCTATCAATCCATCAACAGTTTATCCATTACTTTTTCTAACTATTTTAATGTGTCCAATATGTTTTGCTATCTAAACTGTTCATCCTCTACTTTCAGCTATCAATTTCATGAATTTAGCCAGTACTTTTAGCAGTTTCCCCTTGTTATCCCTACTTTTTGCTAACTATTTCAGCCTTGTATCCATTACTTTTAGCTAGTTAGCTAACTATTTTTTTAAAATTACTTTTAGCTTAATATATCAACATTAATCTATTACTTTAGCTTACTGTTTCTTTTTTTAGATTATCTTTTGCCTTACATTTTGATAGGACAGTTAGGTGAGAACTTTTTTATCCATTACATTTAGCTAACCATTTCAACCTGTTACTTTTATCTAACTCTTTCAACCTTTATCCATAAACTGTTCTTCCATAAAGTCTACTTTTAGGTGGTAGTTCAGTTTTATACCCAGGAGGTGGAGGTAGAATATATGGCAGAGCAGTTGTGTAGAGTTGCTGTTGTATGCATTTGCAATACATTTTACAGGTGTACCTAAACAGGTGCGGCTACCCCACCATGTTTCCATGGACCCCTGGTTGGAAGTCACTGCTCTATAATGTGTGTAATGAAGGATATTATTAGTGATCCATCATAAATCTAATCCGTCCTCTTCCCCCAAGAAGCCACAATCCTGGAGAGTCATGGGATAGACGTCCAGAGTCCAGGGGGACACTCCAACAGCGACGACATCGATGGGAACGACTTCTCAGAGCAGGTAGAGAGTGATTAAGGGTATCCCCAAAGACCCATAAAGCCAGATTCACTTAGCAGACAGTACTGTAAATGACTGGTCTTATTCCAGAGAAAGAGGTTACTTCCCTGTGTGCTACAGCCTCAAGTCTTCATTTTGTATTGTACTGTGTCTTCTTTTGTTTTTATGGATCAGCCTCTTGCCAAGCATTAACATCCATCCCTCCACAGGATCATTAGGTTCTTGGACAACACTCCATATTTTAGTCATCAGTCAAATGTGATGATTTAGTGCCCCTGTCTTTGTTAAATGTGTGTTAATGGGTGAAGTGAGCAGCTTGTGGTGTTTGTTTGGAGTTGGACCCCATGGCCTCACTGACACGTTACTCTTCTTAAATTCACACAAAGACAAATTGCTAGAACATTTGAACTGTTGCTTTCCTTCAGATCTCTGAATATATAATTTTCCATATATATAATGCACGTGAAGTTCTTGTGTTTTTGTAAAGAATTGTTGCTCACAACTGTTGCTTAAGGCACATTAATTAACAAAAGCTTGCTCTCTACTCCTTTTCCCCTGTAACCAATGGAAACCAAGCTGGAACAGTTGAAAGTAGCAGCACTCTGTATTATTAGTAGAAAGCTACTTGAAGATTGTGTTTCAGTGTAAGCCGTCTAGCTTTTCTCTTGATTGCACAAAATGCAATCTGGTCAAGTGGAAAGAGACGGTTAGAGCTGACCATTGGACCTGAGTAATGAACACAGGGCTTATTTAATCTGTCAAGCATTGTTGTCGCCTGGTGAAGTAGTAGGGCTGGGACGATATGCTTGTCTCCTGATTTGATTCTTTCATGATACATGGATGCAATTTGTGTTGCAATTTTCATTTATTGCGATTCAATAGTATTGAGTCGCAAAAAAGAAATCACAACACATACACAAATCCCCCCACGTTTACAAGTCATTCTGAATATCTTTTATTCAAATCTCTAATTAAACTTGAGGTACAGTCATTTTTAATCGTACCTAGCTAAATTGCTATTCTTTTATTCCCTCCAGGCATGTGACCTGCCCTATTTTGATAAGAGACCTCTCAGCCGACCCTTTGGCCTTTACCGGCTGGAGCCCACCTCGCCAACACAGGTACATCCACACACAAACATGCCAATGTGTTTACCACAACCCTGCATATGTATTTTTTAGGGAGATAGGATTTGTTTTCTCTTTAACCTCTGTCTATTTTCTCAGTTTTTGCTGTCATGTCAATCTATTCTGATCAGCACCTTAGCCGTTATGTTGCTGCGTGTCTTTGTGGCTGGGGCTGCAGGGTGCTCGGCTCTGCACTGCAGTCCAAAAAGAGGCAGAGGAAAACTCGCATCAAACCACACCGAGGTGTAGAGTGCTGACTGCATCATGTCTTTAAATGGCTGTCAGAATACAGTAATCAGGCGGCATGTCACTTAAAAGTGGATTTGATGCCGTTGCTCACACATTTTTCTGCTTTCCTGTGACCTCAGTTAGCATCCAAAATAATTTGCTTTCATCAGTCATTAAAAAAAACAACCCACTGCAGCAGATATTGTAAGTTTGATTTACTAGTTTTTGATTCAGAGTCTGTATCCTTCTGTTTATATATCTAACATCACAATATACTTATCTGGCCACTAGGAATCATTTGAAAACTCTTTTAAGAGCAGCGTGAGTTTTCCTTTGCTTTATTAGACAGACAAACCTTAACCCTGCAGTAAAGTCACTGAACAGGTCCCAATTAAACATGTGCTAAGCCTCGCTCCCGTTTGTTTCTGTTGCTGCACCCATCAAGCGCATATGTAGTTTACAGTCATCGCAGTGATATCACATTACCACTCAAAATCCTCAGCTATTTTTTGGAACGATGTGTTCTTGATTTCAGACCATGCTAGACACTTTTGTAGTCGGTTTTTACTTTTGATTTTGTCGGCTAACGCTGGCTCCATGAGTTGGTTGAAGTCACCGTTGTTGGCTGACTTATAATGTGTGTACTATTCAGAAAATGTCAGGTTTTGTGTCACCCTCCTCGCCCACCAAATAATGAAATCACATTGCTCTTGTAAAGATTGCAGTGTAGAGCAAGTTAGTTCTATAAGTATAAGGGAAACATTTAATCAGTAGGGCTGGGTACCGAATTCAATACTTTTTAGGCACTGACCAAATTGCTTCCTTAGTACAGAGAATTGAAAATGGTACCGGTATTGAATATTTTTTAAGAATACCATGGGTGTCACTATGTCCGTCCGTCCGTCCGTCCGTCTCTTTCCCCGTGTGGCTTATAGCGTGTCCAGCTGTAGACACAGCTGAGACATCAACGCAGCCAAAATCACCATAAACCTGGGTGTGCTGTTCGCAGTGCTTGGGCGTGCGGTGTGTTTCTGGCGTTACAGGAGCTCCTGTAGTGTGAGGTTCCAGGAGTGTAAACTTCCCAAAGTCAAAAAGATTAGGACAGAGCCGTTAACATGACCCGAAACTCTGATAGCATCCTGGAGCAGCTCCCACGCCGCGGTTATGTTGTTTGTGAATGTGCATTTTCAAGGTAACATGTACGCCGTGCAAAATAATGCTCCCTGATAATAACACTAGGGTACTACTGTAGTCAGTAAGCTAGTTAGCCATAAATGCTAAAGATTACAGTTTACATCAGAGCCAATAAACACAAAATGTTTCATTAATTCCCTACACTTTTGCTCTTGTGTTTTTGGTTTCGGGGAAGGCTGAAGGAAGTCACTACCAGTACTTACTACAGCCTCACACACAGAACTACAGTATCCATCCCAACTCCAGAGCTTGACAGGCCTGCCATGACCAGTTACGGTTGCTAAGCTATATAAATGAGTCCTATCTACAAAAGTGGAATTCACTTCTCTCTCTCTCTCTCTTCCTCTTCCTCACTTCTGAACTGCACACATTCTGAACTTCCCCGCCCTGACCGTTGGACCTCTGGTGTCCCTGCTTTCCCCTTGGTGTCGCAGGACGACGGCGCGGCGCACAGCGAGCACCAGGACCCCATCTCTCTGGCTGTGGAGATGGCTGCCGTCAACCACACCATCTTGGCCCTGTCCCGGACCGGAGGGGTGCCCAGCGACATCAAGACGGAGTCCCTGGAGGATGAATGAACTGCCCAGGAAAACTGGATGGAGAGAAATGACACAGTCGAGAGGGAGGAAAAGGAAGGAGGAGTGAAACGGGGAGCTTAAAAAAATAAAATAGAGACCAAAATACTTTCTACTTAGTAAACCAGTGAATCTGTCCCTCACCCTGCCCCCTTCCTTCTGTCTCGCTCTGTGCTTCCCCCCTACACTCCCCTCCTCCCACAAAATCCATGTAAACGGTAATTCCCCCCACCCCGAAGAAAAGGGGGGCAATCCAGGCCTTTAACCCCCAAAACGGTGGCCGTTGTCTGGGTCGTGTGTCTCCCACGAACTCCGAATCTGAACACACTCTCTCTCCTCACAGGACACC
Source organism: Etheostoma spectabile (assembly GCF_008692095.1). Classification (NCBI taxonomy): domain Eukaryota; kingdom Metazoa; phylum Chordata; class Actinopteri; order Perciformes; family Percidae; genus Etheostoma; species Etheostoma spectabile. Next base: position 26,603,533 of record NC_045750.1, read on the forward strand.
TCTTCTCTTCCCTCTCCTCCTCCTTACCCCCCCTCTCCTTCCCTTTCCAGCCTGGTTTTCTGAGCCAATCCTCAGTCTGTCTCACCTCAGCAACAACCTCAGAAAAATAACGTGTACTGTATATATAATATATACATATATATATATATGGTTCTCAGCCACACTCTACCTACCAATGTACCCCTCAAAAATTCACCCTCTTCATTGTGCAATTCATCGGAAGAGCAGCCTCCAGCCGTTGTCTGGGGAAAGATGGATGAAAAGATGGAGGGTGAGAGTTTCCTTTTTTCCCCTCTGTGGCACCGAGGCGGTCTGAAAGGACAATAACTGTCACATCACCGTCCTTTATCTTCTCTAGTTATCATTCCTCAGTGGAGTGGCTTTTTGCTTTTTGCTTTCTGACAGCCGATCTGCTGTTGGATGAAAACCTCTAAAAAGTCAGCTAAGAAGAAGTAGCCTTAATTTCATACTGACGACTACACCTTTTTACTTTTTGCAGTACACAGCAGGGTTTTTTTCTTCCTTACAAGAAACAAGAAACGTTTTAGTATATGCATCAAAAATGTGAATGATTTGTGTTGAGGTTTATGTCCAACAGCAGCAGTGGTTTGAGTTCAGTTTGAGCCCATATGGCGACTGGATGTACAATCATTTTGCCTTGGGATTTAGCTTCCCAGTGACACTATTATGTACCTGAGGCTATGAGAATCAATTTAGGGTAAATGTGATAATCAAGCAAAGTTAAGCTAATCTGATAAGGGGAATTGTGCTTTGTTTTAAATGTCATCAATGCCAAAGGAATAGATGCTCCGGAGCAACAAGCTAAGCTAACACTGATCTAAAAATGGTGTTCACCACGTTCATCCAAAGCGATTTCCAGGAACTCCCTTTGGCGTCCGTAGGTTGTTTCTCCTCTCAGTGAAGCGTCTCGAGCCAGCGGGCCGCTGTCCGTTGGGTTTGGCTCTACAGCAGGCCTGTGTCGGTAGAGATAGGTATTAGCAGCCAGACATACAACGATAAAATACCCCCAAGCTATTTACTACTTGTTCTGTGACGCTGCCTCTTTATATAATAATCCTCAAGAATGTGCATTCAGAAGATTACTCTTTTTTTTTTTTTTTTATATCAGTGCTATCGGTTTAGACCAAATCCACACTGGAACTGGTTAAGAATATCCAAACTTCTGAGGCAATGATTTTGTAATTATTTCATCTATATAGCCTCAAAGGTAAAAGCACCACTTTGAAGGGAATCAAAGACATTTAAAGTGGTGATATTGGAAATAATGTCCCACTTTCCTTTTAGCCCCAGGTGGAACTTCTCCAAAACCATCTTTGACCGGAGATCATCATGCTGTGTTCCATTTTCAAGGTATAGCTTCTCATTCTCAAGTACTACTCTACAAATTTAGCCTTGGAGTGAGACAGGTAAAGTAGTAGTGACACGAGAAGATGAATACCACCCTCGCAATGTCTGCATGCTTAATATAAAGCTAGAATAAGGAGAGAGCCGAGCTTAGCTTAGCTTAGCTTAGCATGAAGACCGGATCCAGCTAGCCTGGCTCTGTCCAAAGGTAAAATTAGCTTTCTACTCACACCTCTATAGCCCACCTATTAACCCTTTATATTTGCTCTTATTGAAGCCATACTAAAAATGTCGTGGTTTTACCTGCTCAAACTATTTTTTGGTCTGGTACTGAAATACTTTTACAGGAGACGTAAGCTTTTGAGGTGCTAGTAGAACGATATTTTGACTTTTGGGCGGAAGCAGGCGAGCTGTTTTCTCTTGCTTCCAGTCTCTATGCTAAACTAAGCTAGGCTAACGTCTCCTCCCTGTATCTTGATATTTAGCGTACAGACGTGGTATCAATCTTCTCATCTAGGTCCCAGCAAGGCCCCACATAAGCTCACTCCTCCAAGGGTCTGACTACTGCTTTGAAGGAACCCCTGCCTTAGGGACGGTTTCGGAGAACTGGGAACTATTCCACAAAGCAGGAACTCTCATGTACAGTTGTGTTCAGAACGATAGCAGTGTGTTTAAAAAAAAAAGAAGAAGAAAAAAAAGTGAGTGGTTTTCTAGGACTCTGCAGCACTTACTAGGACGTTATTTACTATGTAGAAATATCACTTCTACCAAAAAATATGATTCATGAGGTCAGTGATGTTGGACTGCTATTATTTTGAACACAACTGTAAGTCCTCATGTTTTAAACAGTTAAATATGGACATTAATAATGAGCCCCGGGCTCTAGTCTAGTAAAGCTCTATTTAAATCTTTAATAAATCGCTTCTGCGATTACAGTGACTCCGTACTGGGAACTGTGTTTCAAAAAAGGGTTGAAAGATAAAAACAATATGTATTTATACTCGTTTTTTTATGGTAATGTACAAAAAAAGACGTTTTTTGAAATGAAACCTGCTTTTTATTGTTAAATTAATCATGCTTTTTAATTTCTCCTGGCTTATTTTAACATTATCCTTTTAACTGTTTTAAATCTTTGTGTCATCCCTTATTTGACTGAACAACAGTCGCTCGTCCCCCCCCCCCCCCCCCGCCTGTGTCAAGCTACTTGTGAAAGATGAAAACTGAGCACCTTATAGAATAAGAAGCTTAAAATGTGACCTTCCCTCCCCGAGCTTTGCTTTGATCGTCCAATACAATATTATTGCCCCCCCCCCCCCCCCCCCATTTCAGAACAGCTTCTCTCTCACCATATCATATTTAACTGAAGCCACCACCATGTGCTATTCTCACTGCCACACCAAACTTCAAAGTGAAATGTAGTCATAATGTTGACCCTCCTCTTGCAAACTGTGAACTCATAAAACATGGTTTAGAGAAATAATTACATTTATTATGACGTTATTTGTTACTAGGTGCCAGAGGTGTGTTCTTGAGACTTGCTGACTTGGACTCGAGTCACTGTTTTGATGGCTTGCGACTTAAAAATAAATAACTTGAGACTCAACGAAAAATAAATGACTAGACTTGAGGCTTCCGTTGCCACACTATTAAAGTTATTAGAAACAATTATGCGATTTGGTGAAATGTGTTCCATATCTGGAACTGTAAACAAACTGAAATGGCAGAGATGGAACCAGGGGACTGAGTCACTGTAAGTTTGGCTACTGAAACCCAAACCTCTGGAAAAACCCGACTTTGCAATAAGTATAGCTGCTGCGCAGCAGGAAGTCCGGGGTCCGGGGTTTTCAGGAGACCACCGGGGTGATCATTGCTAGTTCTTGGTAGTTCCCAGTGAAGTTTTTACAGCTACTGGCACTTTTGGTAACGTCTGTAAAATGAAAGTGTCCAGATATCGTACTTGGACACTTTCCATTCTGCTAAAAAGAAAATAGATTTGTTGAGTTTGGACTTAATGTTTCCATACATTTTTCATTTGTTGTGCATCATATACTGTATATATTATCATATATATATTTTTTAAATTTGTTAAAGAGGCTCGACCTCCCAACCTTAGACACCGACGTGCTCTGTCTGCCAACTGAGATCCATCGTGGGTCTCAAACTCCGCTAACCCTCGTGTTGTCTTCCCGTCAGAATCAACACTTTTGTTGAGGCTTTTTTATTGATGTTTTTAACTTTTTTTACGTGTTTGTCACATTTTTCAACACTTCGACGCTTTTTTGATGTTTGTCACTTTTTTTTTGACATTTTCAACACTAACACTAACTTCGTTATTTTTGGACCTTATCGTCAATAAACCTCCTTTATAGGAAATTCAATCTAATGTTTGAGTTAGAAAAGCAGAAATTAGGAATTATTTAGACTAA
>NC_045750.1:26607333-26616759 GCF_008692095.1 Etheostoma spectabile
ATGGATGTTGATGATAATCACAGACTGGAATATGTCAACTTTTACTATTACAAAACCACTTCAGTGTTTTTTTTTTCAAATGCTATAAAATTGAATAAGACCCAAAATTAATGAAAGTAGAGATTTGTACTTGGCAAAGAGCGTTGGGTGGAATCAATCATGTTATTTTGGGGAATTAAAAAGAACATTGATATAGGAAAACAGGTCAATTTGACCCAAGGACATCATGAAGATTATCAAGACAACATACTAGGAATTGACGGGCGTATACTTTGTTTTACATAGAGTGATTGGAAAATGAGCTCTATTTTCACTGATTGCATTAGCTAACATGAGGATAGAATTCAAAAATTCGGAAAGTTACCACACTGTATCTACCATGAGATCATTATTTTATTTATTTAGTGATAATTTAAGTAAGCATCTTTATGCACTGCAGGCTCAGGTTTTGATAATTCATAAATCTGCCTGGATCCTTTGTGCAGGACATGTGATGACGCAGCGCAGTTTTGTGTCAATTGAGGAAAAACTGTAGGAGGAGATAAGTTTGTGGAGTTTTGCAGTTTGAGAAAATGTGAGTGATGCACTTCAGTATTCCTGCCAGCTCTGAAGCATCTGAACATTTAATGCCTGAATGTTTTTTATTCCCCCCCCCACATTGTTAGTTGAAAAAGGTTGGCATAGGAGTGGACTTATTAAAAAACAGACTGTCGGCAAACAGAAGAGGCCTGGCTCTTAATTATGAAATGCTCCCACTGGACTTTACTTGAAGTTTTCTGACATGACACTCTTATGAACTCATGACACATGAACCACAACCCTACCTTGTCATGACTTGTTTATGTTTTATGACGTGACAGTATCATGTCACTCTTATGTAGATACCTTTTAAGTAAAGTGTAACCAATACCCCTCTAACACCTCGGACTCAAAACATCTAAAGAGGAGCACATACTGATTTTTAAAATTGACTTGCCAAGCGCAACGTGTGTGTTGATTTTGATATAACACATTATTTTTCAATTTTTTCCTCTGGAGTTTGGTGTGACGTTCTCTATAGTGTATGTTAGAAATAGTGAAATAAGTCGTGTGTGGAAGGAAAAGACTACAAAGAGTGCATTTAGAGATTTTCTCACTATAAGACACTTTTAAAATGAATTGCCTTAGTGTTTGAGAGTCTGGCCCAATTAGCAAGTACACATCGAGCCAGCAGTATTTCAGTGTTTATGGGATGGAAGAGAGAACCCTCAGGTACTCCATCCGATTCTGTGCATTTCCAAAAGAAACCTGGAAACAGATGGATCTTCATAACGTACTGAAATCTGAAACAGGCTTCCCCCCCCCCGCCCAATGTCATGTGTACTCCAGTAGTAGTGCTTACTCTGAAATGGGGTGTCCTCCCTTGGTGTGTCAGGGTCCACGTGTCCTTCTGTGTCCCCCAGTGGAAACACCATCCACTTCATCCCAATATAGCTCTGAGGAGGAGGACTGAATGCTGTTGTATCAATCTCAAATCTAGTTATGTTCAAAATTACTGTATTGCCCATTTCAGAATTTAGTGCCTTTTTTGGACAGTAGACTGTTCTGTAATTAAGATGTAGTATATAAACATTTTTTGTACAGTTTCTTTGTTCATTTTTTTAACTTGTGTTTATTTTAGTATGATATATATATATATATATATAATGTACAAGAGAATAAAGCTATATCAATGAGACTTTTTCCTGGGTGTACTATCTTGTTATAAATGTATACGTAGATTCATATCCCACTGGTTGACAAGAGCAGAATGAAATTTATTCAACAATATAAAAACGCTGATTTAGCTTTTTATCATCAATAATTCTTAATTTTTAAATAAATAAGCATTCAGGCATTGTATAAAATCCTATTACCAGACAAAATGTTATACTTAATGTGTTCCAAACAACAAAATCCCTTAATTATCCCCATACACACAGTATAATTAAAAACATGATAGTGGAAAAAAAGAGTAACTGCCACACATTATCTCTAGTTAAAATGAAGTCACTTCCAATCAGTCTGGACACACGTGCTTGGACACAAAACTGATAAAAAAGGATTGCAAAGTTCCGTAGAATTTATCCATAAATGGCAAAAGTTCTTTTTCTATAATAGCAAAAGTACATTCATGAGCTAAAAAAAGCTCCAGTGAAACCGTTTAAGAACCTATCAACAGCACAGGATGTGGTGCTGTATCACTAAGGCACATTGGCTGAGCAGTAGTCGTAATATTTCAAGGCATGAGAGTAAAATAAACAATACCAACAGGCATAAAACAAGCTGCAATACTTGGGAAGTCCATCCAAACATGCAGCAGGACTATGAGCACGTGGTGGTGTAACACCTCCCAGCGCACTGTGGTGTAATCCAGTGAACTTCAGGTACTTTAACATTCAACCCTATTTGCAAATATACTTTTGCCTGGATTTTGAGACAGTCCTTTTATTGTGATCTGTGTCACTGGAATAAATCCATTTCAAACTAAGATAACCACCAATGTCACTGTGGTATTGGTCGGCGTGGAGGTGGTACCGGGCTACATTGGTTATGTGGAAAATGGCACCTTCTGCTACACTGAACCACAGAGTGAGACTAGGGCTGAATGTCACTGCCTGCTTCTTTGGCCTAAGTGGGGGTGAATGTTGGATCTTAGAAAGGCGGTGTCGGGTGGAGACCACCCAGAGGTCGGGGGGTTTGACTGGGCATCTATAAGAAGCAATAAGAATGTCAACAGGGCCTACGTCAACAGTCTGTGCACCTCCTCCACCTGGTGGAGGGATCTAATTCTAGGGCATGCTTGCTATTTGACGTGAAATTAATTACAGAGGGTGGTATATTTTATGATTTTAAAAAAAAACGATGAGTGCTGAACATTTGATGGGGGAGAGCCTTCCCTCTCCCAACAGAGGAGCGCAGACTCGATCGTCTTGAGTTGAGATCCAGTGGAGCCTTTAGTCCATCAACCCAATATAAAATATTGGACTGTCCCTCTTTCTGAGAGCGTATCCTGTAGAGCTCAACAGTGACCGCCCACTTTTTTAACGGCTCTTGTTCCAGAAGTGTTTATCCCTATTCAATGCTCCAATGACATTTCATAAATTGCTTTTAAAAAGAGTTTCCAGTCTGGAATCAAGCCGACTAGCAACAAGAGCTATCATGACCAATTAACATTTGATTCGGCGCATAAAAAAGGTACAAGACCGTGTAGAGAAACTATCATACACTTCAAGTTCAACCAATAAGAGACGTCGCTGTTACGCTTAGGATTGTGGGTGGTGTAGTATTTCTCCATAAGATCGGGAATAAAACATGTGTTTCTTAAAATAAGGTGGATTTAATTCTCACGTCTATCTTTTACAGGAACAGAACCTTTTGTTTCCAGACCTCGAAGCTCGCGGTCAGTCTGCCTAAAATCCATATGGAGAGAATCTATGGCATTTTTCCTTCTGGAACCACACTGTTGTTGCTCTATGATCATGTCGGCCAGTGTGTGCACGTGTTTTTCTCAGGTGTTCCACGACTTGCGGTTCTCTCCTCTGCGGCCGGGTGCACCCCCACCTCCTCCGCCTTTGGCCAGCGCGGTGAGGGCTGCCAGGTTGGGGCTGGATCCAGACAGGTTGGCGCTACGGCGCTTTTGCTGCTGGCGGCGGGGCTTGCCGCTGGCCCTGCTCACCCTGTCTGGCCTTATCAGCACGCCGTAACCAGGGTTACAGTGGAAGTAGTGCTTGCCGCACACTGAACCGTCATTCCTTCCTGGAGAGAGACAGAGGGAGGTTTTTATTTAGATTTTTGAGTGGTGATAAAACATATCCATAAAGTACAATGTATGTGAAGAATGCAACAAGGTAGAGATATGGAGAAAAATCAAATATCACAATATTTTTGACCAAATAGATTGATATGGATATTGCCGCAATATTGTAGGGTACAATCGGGGCTTTCACAAAATTGGATTTGTGATAAATGATTATCAGTAATGTGGATACAACGATTAAATGGTTAAAGGCAAATAGGACAACAGCTAGAACAATCTGGTAAGTACTGCAGTAATGCAGATAATGAAGACATCACTTCTGTTATATTACGATATTATGATATCCAAAATTAAGACAATGTCCAGCCTCATTTCTGGATATTGATTTAATGTTGATATATTGCCAAGCCCTACAATAAGGTCAGTTAAAATGTATCAAGTAGCAACAAGATTGGAAGATGTTCCACTCACCTGCTGGTACCTCCAGTTCCACCCCCACCCAGGTACCCTCTGCAAAGTCTGTGGGTCCAACGTAACGGACGGTGCCGCTCTTATTGTTCCCCACGGTCACAAACTCGCCTTGTTTTAGCCAGTCGGGGAGAACCGCAGCAGCATCTCCTTCCTCAGAGTCGGAGATCATTTCCAGGTTTTCCATTGGCACTGAGAGGTTAAGTCCCGCCCCCAGGCTGCTGGCCCGGTCCACCTGCGCAGGCTTACCCTCTTCCTCGCCCACAATACGCTGGAAGGACCGGAGGTCTGAAGACTTCACTTTGTGGATCTTGAAGGGGTTTGCCACTGAGGCATCCGCTTTGGAAGGCGGAACACTGGACAGAGGAGGACCTGGGGCCATGGTGGCTTTCTTAGACCCATTGGTAGGTGCTTCCTGTCGGACTTCTTTAGTGGTTGAGGATGACGTCTGGATGGAGGTTCCATTTGAGTTTGAGGCCTCAGAAGTGGCTTGTTCTTCAGACAAAGACAGAAGAACCAAATCTCCAGATGGGACAGGAGCTGGAAGCAAGACTTGGCACACAACTGGCACCAGGTTTGGGGCTGGATCTTGGGCACTGTTGAAGGGTTTTTGCTCGTGTTTGGGCTGCTGTGGCACGATTGTTTCAGACTGACTCTGACCTTCTTGCACAGACGGCTGTGTCAGTGTTTTGTAGCGGAGTGACGGGTCAGCTTCTGTCTCGTCTGTAGCAGCTAGCTCGACTTCTTCTGTCAGGGGGGTTTCTGGTTTTGAGTGGTCTGCTTGTGAATCTTCTGTCCGTCTGGTTTCCTTCTCTGGCACTAACAGTGAATCTTTCACTGGCTCTGAACTGTCTAACTGTTCTGATCCACTATGGCCAGTAGTGGAGTCTTGCTTTTGTTTGATCTGGCGTAATGCGTCTGATTCGGAATCCGGCTCTTCATGCTCCTTTAACTTGACTGACGGAGACTGGTTTGGTTCTTGTGGACTTAGGATTGAGTCTGAAGGGGCATGGTCTTGTTTGGACGGTGGCGAGTCTGTCCTCTCTTCAGCTGTCCTCTCGTCCAAAACCAGCAACGACTTCTGAGGCTCTGATTGGTCCACGGGGAAAGCCTCAGGGTAAGGGTCTGACTGTGCCACTTTATTGGCCTCTTCCTCTTCATCTGGCACCGCCTCGAAGCCGTCGCTTCTGCTGCCGGAGGACGGAGGCAGGTCCCAGCTCAGCGTGTAGACGTCCGACAGCGTTGCTGTAGATATGCACGTTGACATGTATCCGCTCGATGCTTCGCTCCCCGGGCTGTAGGTGGAGTCTTCTGTCTCCGGGATGTAAGGCGGCGGGAGGGGCACGGATCTGGGGCTTTCTGTTTGGAGGTCGGGAGGAATGATTTCTCCAATGGGAACCTAGAAGGGAAACCATGGCAACGAAGGTATTAGTGGCTCAAAAGGCTGAATCCCCGTCTGAAATGTCCGTCCCCAAAGCTAAGTCTTAATTGCACCTTGAAATGGACTCAAGCTTCTCTCTCATTGTTTTCTGTTCTCCGTTAGACCAAAACCACTGACCCACCTGGGTTCAGTGTGCTGTCTCAAGCTAGATGCTTTCTTTGTCTGTCTGTTGTGTCATGTAGCGTACAGTCGCTGTTCCTTTTTACTGTAATCAGCAGTCTGCTGCTGAAAACAACGCTAATGAGAGCCATAAAAGTCAACAATGTGCTGAAATCCGCTAACAGCCTAAATACATCTGAGAGTTTGGTGAAACTTCTTTATGGGTTCATCACTATTTACAAGTGACCTCTGCACATCACAGGTAGTCTTTTGATCCATAATATGTAATGCTTTGATCAGAAGACACTGTATAGACTATTAAAAGCCTCTCAATCATCACTTATGACCCGTTAGAAGTGTGTGGGGGGGGGGTGTCTGTATCTGCAGAGACCCTGCACTCTGTGTACAGGATGTTTCTGGGCGCCTTTGGGCTCTGTGTGTGTGTGTGTGTGTGTGTGTGTGTGTGTGTGTGTGTGTGTGTGTGTGTGTGTGTGTGTGTGTGTGTGTGTGTGTGTGTGTGTGTGTGTGTGTGTGTGTGTGTGTGACCCCCAGCCAATAACAGCGTGCAGGGTGTACAGCCTGTTCTCATTCCCAACCACTGCTTTGTCCCTCAGCGTCTCCTATTGACGCACAAGTGTCCTGACCCACAGAAACAGACCAGATGAAGCTCTGCATTCACTCATAATCTGAAAGTGCGTCACCCTACCGTGGGGGTGTGTTCATTTGTGCTTTAGAACATAATCGCTGTGAAACAATATGAGAAGAGCCTTTTATTCCTGATTACTGGTTTGTACGGCGCTCTATCTCACTTCATTTGCATTCAATCTTGCAACATATTCTACCTTTAATATAAAAATACTGATTAGAGCATCGTTAGAGATCTCTCACATAATGGTGTGCGTTACTGTTGCATACAGTGAGTCTAATCAAAGCAAGCTACAATATATAATTGCCTCCCCGACACCGCTGTCATAAACCAAAAAACCCATCTAGGCTTTCATTGAAATCTGAATGACATAATGCATCAGAATACAAAGACATAATAATGAAAGAAGTATAATAATTATTAGGAATTATCTGTCAGGCTGGTGTGGTTATGATCCATCCATTCTTCCAACTGATAGATCCAGAGAAGTATTGTTAAGAAAAGTGTTTGTAACTGATTTATTTTTTGGATTCAATAGAAAAAGATGACACATGGTATGGCCACACCCAGCAAGTCCGATAATGTCCAGGCTTCTAACTGTATGTTCTGTATGTTGTTTAAAAAATAAAAACAATTGTTAATCACCTTTGCCTATAACACCATGTGGGGGGGAGAACTTACCGGCTGCTGGTGTTCGCTCATGTCATCATCAACACTGGCTGACTGCACCACGATGCGAGGCAAACTCTGCGACAGGAAGGGGAATTTCAGAGATGTTCAGTTAATCACATTTGAAATGAAACAATAGTCAATCTGTAAATGAACGCTGAGAGCTCGTCAAGCTGATTTCAAGATGGAATCATGAGCGAGAAGGCGTCTTTTCAGTCCGGTCCCACCTGGAGATTAGATATTAATAGAAGCCTGTAGATTTCCAGACCTGTTCATTACACAGTGAGCATGAAGTGGTGATTAGCTGCTGGGAGGGAATTATAAAGCTCGGGCTCCAGCGTGATGGTAACAGAGCCTGGGGGGTGGGGGGGGGGGGGGTGTTTATTCTACAATTGGACAAAGATGCCAGATACTGTAGGCTGAACTTTATGCTGTACTGCTTTCTCTGGCAGCCCAATGAATACTCACGCAGGTAATTGGCCATCTGTTATAGGATATATTTATATTTAAGCTTAAAAACTTTGTTCTCTAACCTGAACCATATATTTCCTATGATTGTGTGTCTCTGAAGGGAACAACAATCTCTGAGACTGATCCGTACGAGGCGGGATCTCTAGTCCGCAGCGCCTTAACAACCTACGATGTAAGTCATTGGGCGATTGCACACCTTCTATTGACGTCTACTAAAGTGCTCATTTTACCCCTGACGTGCTCTAATGATGTTCTAAGTGCTGACAAAATTATTGAGGATCCCTACATAGATAGACCTTTTGTTAAAGAGTAAGTCTTTTTTGTTAAACATAAAACTTAAAAAAGCAAAACCCCCCAGACTCCATTAAAAAAAACAGTAATTGTCTGTATCATCGTGAAACACGTCAAAGTTGACCGAAAAGATAATTTAAATGATCAAAAGCTGTGTGTGTGTGTGTGTGTGTGTGTGTGTGTGTGTGTGTGTGTGGTGTTTTGGTGTGTGGGTGTGCTGTGTGTGTGTGTGTGTGTGTGTGTGTGTGTGTGTGTGTGTGTGTGTGTGATCTGCACCATGAGCGACTTTTATTACTCTATTCCAGACCCTTAATCTTTCAGCTCTGGGTCTGGATTTCCAGGCTACACCTAGACATAAATGCATGGGAATATAGGACCCAGGTTGAAAAAAACACGACATGACCCTTTAATGAATATTATCAGTATAGCAGATCAATGTATTACAAAGAAGGAATATATTTAATTTATTTTAGCGATCGGAAGTCAAGATGTTGATATGAGATGCAGAAAGTGCAATAACAATATTTGTTCATCAGACACATAATCACGACAAACTGGTACAACAATCAGGATAATTGCACCATAATTATAATTGCAGCCATAATCATTCATCCTTGTTTGGTATTCTAGTTACCTCTTTAACACTCATTAAGATCCGTCAGCTGAGTTCATTTTGTGTGCGATTTGCTTCTATACATTTTTCTAGTTCTTGTAGAGGGTCTTATATCTCGAGAGATTTAATAAATCAAGACAATTGTTCGAGCGTGTTCTTAACAGACACATTCACAGGATATTAATCAGGATGATTGTTAGACTCTCATGCATTCCCGACATCGCCCTCTGTGGGGAATTAACACTTCATTCTTCAAACGATGATCAAAATGAAGCGCTTTGATTCGGGTCTCTTGTACTTTTTGCTCTGAGCAGAACAACAACCTACGTCAGAGAGCAGGTCAAACACGTGTATCCTGTCCCTCTCTAGGCCATGACAGTAAACCTGCAAGTCAACACAACACATCAGGTGCACAACAATGGCTGCCTCCACTGTGATCATTTCAGATCGGATGGATAAACGTTATGTGTTTTTATTAAAAAGGTGAAGACAAAAAGACAAAAATTGCATTCAGCACATGAGAACACTATTTATCTATCAGTGACTATGTTTACATACACAAACCGGTAATATCCCGATTTCTAACCTTATTCTGACAAAGACAATACTCCGACTAAGTACATGGACATATTCCAGAGGACGCTCTACAACGTCCCTGTTAGTGTTGGCGTTGCATAGTCTGTCCACCAGAGGACGCTCTACAACGTCCTGTTAGTGATGGCGTTGCATAGTCTGTCACAGAGGACGCTCTCAACGTCCCTGTTAGTGTTGGCGTTGCATAGTCTGTCCACCGAGGACGCGTCTACACACGTCCCTGTTAGTGTTGCGGGTGATAGTCTGTCCACCAGAGGACGCTCTACAACGTCCCTGTTGGCAACACTGATTAAAACAAATTATTATCTTATTATTTTATTGAGAACTTATAAATAACTACAAATAACTAATGTTAG
>NC_045750.1:26616769-26619741 GCF_008692095.1 Etheostoma spectabile
TCTGTTTATGTTTTGTAACGTGTTTCTGGATTTATTTTTAAATATATATCGGCCAATATATCAGAATATCGGATTTTTAAATAACCAAATATTTGCATCGGTATCGGCGAAAAAATCCTTTATTGGTCGGGCTTTACGTAACAGCCTGCTAATATTTGCTAACTCCAGGCTTTTGTTTGTGTGTTGACTGTGTCAAACAGCTGTGCAGGCATGGTGGAGCGAAGCTCTAATTAGAGCGATGGCCTCAAACAAAGCCCCGACCAGGCCTGACAGGTTTCCCATCCAACCAAACACCACGGCACATGAGTTCCCTGATTAGCTTCCCTCCGCGGCTCACGGTGCTCATCAGTTGAATAACATGCTGGAGTGTTTGGCTGCGACTCACGGGTCTCGATGGCACATGATTGGAGCTCAGTGGTGAAGGGGTGGGGGCGACGAGGTTCACCTGCTCCTAATTAACCCTCTTCTACACAAAGTGTGCTTCTGTCTCAGTAGGGGCTGTCTGGCGAGATCCCGCCTTGATCACAAATTATTATGACACATTATACAGCATGTCTGTCACTTGGGAGACAACAACTATGTTTGTACTCTTATGTGCTGATAGGTATAGTCTTAACTTGAGTAGTCTCGCTTTGGCAGACCTTCCTCCACAGCTCTGCGGAGGAGAGTCAGGCTAGTCCACACAGCATTCTGGGCTGGGAGGAGATGCTCTGGTTTATTGGCATTTCTTTAAACCAATTAGGTAACCAGGTAACCATAGTTTGGACAGTGTAGCTAGCTGTCTGGATTAGAAAACCAACACTGAGACAGAGGAAGGGGACGGACATCCGGCCCAAAATGAGGGACATCCGGTAGATCTTCTGGCGGTACCGGAGCAGTCCCCTAAACTAGAACTCAACTAAAGTGTGTGTCCAAGGCTCATAAATAACAGTAAAGTTTATTCCTAACTTGCCTAGAATATTTCAATTTTAAGTTTTCTGGAACAGGTTTTCTGGGAAACGAGACACAAAACACTAATGAACGGTATTCATTAATGTTGTTGATAATATTGCAGTTTTAGTCCTTTCATTCGCAGTGAAACTCAGCAGTAGCATTTTTATTTTCTTTGCTGGTTCCACTTGTAGATGGGTTGTTTCCAGTTTCCTTATATAGTCAATTAACCAGTGATGTGATTTATAGATCAGCATGGACACTAAATACATAAATTTTGTTTTTTATTATTATTTTTCTTGGGCATTTTAGGTCTTCATAGGACAGCTGAAGACATGAGAGGGGGGGGGGGAATGCAGCAAACCCAAGTAAACCTCTATGTTTGGGTGTGCGTGCTCTACCAGGTGAGCCAATCAGGCGCCCATATAGATGTTCTTTCAAAACTAGTTTTTACAATTACTATCTTTCATCTCAGCCAATCAGTGGAGGCTGAGTCGCCGTGGTTCCAAATAAAGCAGCAAATGAAAAAGTCTTTTAAACTAATTCAATATCCACCTGATGTTGAGTAAATGATGTATTTTTAAAAACTAATGATACTAAAAAAAAAATACATTAGCGTCCACTATACAATGCAGGAAACCGGAACCGAGCTCAGACACCACTCTGATGAAGGCAAAAGGACTTCCACCATTTAAAAACGTTGATATGAGTTCTGCATAAAAGCACACTTTATTCCTGGTCTATGATGGATAATTTGAGAGGTTTATTCCCTACATTTTTGCGAACTTCTGAAAAACCACTCATCTTGGGCACTGAGGCATTAATGCACTTTTATCTGTTTATGATTTGTGTTTCCATCTACATGAGCTCCGTTTCCATGGCAACAGAAGCAATATGACTAGCTGCTGATGAGCAGCGGGGATATTGAGATTCAGGCTGCAGGGATGCATAGAAAGTGAGGTACCTGCTGATGGACGGCCGGCTGGGCTCCACCATCTTCCCTCCCCCCAGGTAGCAGGGACTTCAGCAGCCTGGGTACGGCCTTCACTGGAGGGAGATAAGACGCAGCGAAGCCTGAATCCACTGATGGAGAGAATGGAGAAAAGGAGAGAAGAAGAGGAGGTTGCATGAGCAGAGAAGGAGAAAAACGAGGGCAGGAAGGCAAGGCAAGGCAAGGCAGCTTTATTTGTAGAGCACATTTCAGCAATTCAAAGTGCTTTACACAAAATCAGTTAAACAGATAAAACACAGGTAAAAACAGTTAAAAATCATAAGCATTAAAATCCAGTAAAACACATGAATAGACAGTTAAAAAATAGACACATAAAACACAAGAATAAAAGTTACAGTGCAGCATAAGAAATTGAAAGAAATGAGCAGTCATTTAAAGAAAGGCAGCATCAATCAGGAAAAAGGAAAAGCAGGAAAAGATTTTTGAGGCAGGGAAGAGGAAATTTGAGAGATGTGGCAAAAGAAGAAAACAAGTCCCAAACTAAGATTCAGAGCAAAAAACAGAGATAGTTGTCCATGGGCTAAAGCAAACAATTGAGCTGATGACATCAAAGGCCGCAAAAAGGGAACGATAATACAAAGAAATCCATCAGAAGATAAAGGCTTTATCATCGGTACCTGGATCTGGGCGAAGGCTTTGGGATGTGGAGCTAGGCACTGTGTGTTTGGATGAAGGACTCACAAGAGACAGGTCCTGGTGGCTCTCCCAACCCTGCACACACCCAGAGGAGGATACACATATGGCTTAAAGGAGCATTTCAGTAATCTGTTCACTTTTGCAGACTCTACTGGTGACCAGGAAGAACTGCAACAACACTAACAGAAGCAGTTGTTGCAACCATTTATCCTTTACTTCTGGCTAATTATTATAACTGTTTCAGCCATTTCTTTTAGCTAACTATTTCAAACCTTTATACTGTATATCTATTACCTTTAGATAACGCAAGCGCTAATCTATTACTTTTTATCTATTACTGTCCTGGACTGTCCTCTGGACCCCATAGAGAAAGTAGGGGAGAGGAGGATGTTAG
>NC_045750.1:26619766-26633009 GCF_008692095.1 Etheostoma spectabile
CCAAGCTGACTCATCATGGACAAACACTCCCCACCCCTACATGCACTGTGGGGTCCCTGAGCAGCTCCTTCAGCAGCAGACTGATACCCCCCCCCCTACATGACACTGTGGGGTCCCTGAGCAGCTCCTTCAGCAGCAGACTGATCCACCCACGGTGTAGAAGGAGAGGTACCGCAGGTCCTTATCCGGTCTCTGTCAGACTTACACACCTGCACTACTGATAGTGTTGTAGTTTCTGTTCCTGTTTTTCTCCACCTCTACATCAACACACTTTCTGTTTATCTTTATATTGGTATTTATAGTATTTTATTACAAGTACTTACTTTTCAATATTATGGTCTCAGGTTAATATAATTTAAATTATGCTACCGACTCTGCTTCTTTGCTCTAATTACACATTCAACTTAACTTAATTTTTAACGTCACTACACCGCAATATTGTTTCTCTTATCATGGAACCGCACTTTAAAATTCCTTTGTTTGAGGCATTTTACTTACTCAGTCTACCATATTTTCATTGTCTATTTCTTGCTGTATTTGCTTGTATTTTCGTGCTTACTTGTTTGTGTGTTATTGTTTGTTTTTGTTTTTGCTGTTGCTGCTATGCTGCTACTTGTAACAACAGAATTTCCCCGTCGTGGGATAAATAAAGTATAATCTATCTATCTATCTTTAGCTAATAATTTCAGCCGTTACAAACTGCTTTAGCTTAAATTTAACTGTGTATCCATACTTAAGGTCCTATGACATGGGGGTACCTAATTGTATGAAGTCTCTTATATAGACCTTGGGCCCTAATACTGTATCTGAAGTCTCTTTATATAGACCTTAGTGGTCTCCTAATACGTATCTGAAGTCTCTTTATATAGACCTTAGTGTCCCTAATACTGTATCTGAAGTCTCTTTTATATAGACCTTAGTGGTCCCCTAATACGTATTGAAGTCTCTTTTAATAGACTAGTGTCCCCTAATACTGTATCTGAAGTCTCTTATATGACCTTAGTGGTCCCTAATACTGTATCTGAAGTCTCTTTTATCTAGACCTTAGTGGTCCCTAATACTGTATCTGAAGTCTCTTTATATAGACCTTAGTGGGCCCCTAATACGTATCTGAGTCTCTTTTATATAGACCTTAGTGGTCCCCTAATACTGTATCTGAAGTCCTTTTATAGTAGGAGGTAACCTTGCCCCTCATGACTATAAGGGACGATTCCAGCTCGGCCATCGAGCTTTCATTTGTCAAAGGCGAGCAGGATACCCAGGGCTGGTTTACACTATCACCATGTCTAGCCATGGGGGGCCACAGGCAGACTGGGGGGGCTGTGTCCAGTAATTAAAAACAGACACTATGGTTTCAGTAATCTACCTCGTTTCAAACATACAGAGGCACAAAGCAGGGGTGCCCGGTCTCTCCCCTTATTTTTGGATATGTACAACTTAATATAGAAGGTGTATGAAGTGCTTTTAGATGTAGATGATATAGAATTACTGGTTTTATTTCTATATGTCTTTGAGTTATGAGCAGAAACAACTAAGTGTGATGCTCCCTTCGTACACTGTTTGGACTACTGGACACGTTAGACTCTCCAGTTTTTCATAAAACAAAATCATCTTGTGGAATGCAGATTTTTGTACGTTGAGTTTTGAAGCTTCAGAATGCACCTCAACAAACCAAGTCCTGCTGTGGAACCAGCCGGGAAAATCATAAAATGCTGATCATATAGGGGCGGGGGGAAAAATCAATACAGGATAGTATGGCGAATTTCCCTGGAATTACTTTATCGATCCACAGACGCAAGTATGATCTCTCATATATATGTGGACAGTTTGTCTGCTGGAAAATCTCATTTACAGCAATAAAATTGAAGTGAGATGACCCAACAGAGAAATGTTGAAAGGATGTGACTGACAAAGTTTCCTTTTGGGGACGTCATTTGAAATTGGTCAAATTAAAGGTAATAAAAAAGATAATAAATACAATGCAATATGTTTAAAATCAAATACTGTGTTTTGTGACAGTATTGTGAAGATATCGTATTGTGAGGTGATTCTTACCCTAGCATATATGACTCCACTTCTTATGTCTTAGTCTGTTATATTATGGACACAATCCTGCAAATGACAAACAGAAAATTAAATATAAAAACTCAAAGACTGAGACACGCTACATGAAGGATAGGAAAGTAAGAGGATTAGTAGACATGATTATGTGTCTCACCTGAAGTCACTGAGCCTATGAGTGGAGGAGTAGAGATCCAGACTGTTGGCTGACAGCTGGTTAGAGGGTTAGAGGGTTAGAACCGGGGCGGCAGTGAGACAATTAGCAACAGGGAGATATCAGAAACACAACCTGAACCCAGAATAAAACCCAAAAATGTAAAATAATTATACCTATCTTGTGGTTAGCAGTAGTTAGAAAACTGTTTAGTTCAGTGTGGTTAAAAAATGAAGAGGAATGTAAAGAAATGCAAGTTCATGTAAGTGATGAAAGAGATGCATGAGAAACAAAACTAGACCTAAATCTATTACAAAACAGCTCATGACACGGAGAGATCTTAGGACAGTCAAATATTGGAAGCACACTTTTATTTCGAGTCAGTTTGAAATCCTCTCATACAGTGGGATGTCTCTCTGTCCACCGGATCCATAGCTCGAGCTAAGATTACTACCAGATTGGTCATAAGCACCTTATATAAAAAAAACTCAACATTCCTTAATGTTTGGGTCATTAAAAAAAAGAACTCTACTGCTGGGTGTTAGGAGAGCTCAGGCAGCGTGTGGAAGCTTTCCTCGGACTGCAGCTGTCCTTGACAGCACACCTCCTACACAAACAAATGGGTTGTGTGTTTGCAGTTCTAATACCATGTCAATTAGTTTCTTGTCTGGATGTTCTGTGTTATTCACTTTAATCAGATCTATGTGTTTCTTTTTTGGCCGGGTGGAAAGAAAAATGTTCCCATTCTGGTCTGGTGACATTTTGGGCAAAAGACAACGAGGACTTAAATGAGAGACTGGTCGGACATTTAGGGATTCTGAGTGAAGTAAATGAAGTGATTAGAACGTTTTTTACACCTGCTCGTAAGTCCGGTTAAATGCACTAGAGTTGTTTGCCCCCGTTGGTTTGGCCAGGGGAAACGCGGCTCCAAAGCGGGCCAAACCACGCACCAAGACCTGCTGGATGAAGTGGTCTTGGGTGCATTTTAATTGACCTGTGGAGCGGTTGTTTGTGGTGAGAATGTGATCCGACCTCCAGGGCTGCTGTACTCGGGACGTTTTTCTGTTGTCCCGGACTGGTTTCGGACTCGGCCATTGGATTCGCCAATATTCTAGTCGGTCTGACCTAGTCCAGCACTATGTGCTTTTATTCTAAAGTAACTTCCTCTTCAAAACAAAACCATAGATGAGCGCACTCGTTCCAGAAAACAGGTATAGTTTAACTCAAAATCCATTAGGACAGGCATCAGGATTGGGCGCCGGTTTATGCCTGGCCGCATTATTTACCTCAACTATCCGGGTATCAGTCATTTTCACTTTTGCCACAGACTCAATGGGCCACCAACACAATGGCAGCGAGCACTTTGTACTATGGATTCTTCAGGACAAGTAAAAAGTTCAAGGAAAATTTTATACTTTAAGTAAATAATGTTGCTAATTCGACCCTTTCTTTCTACGATCGACAGTCTCGGTGAGCAGGGCAGACGTAGTAACGTTGCTCGCCAAACATGTCCGATAATTTAAATGAAATGAGATGGTTTGACCATGAAGATGCAAGAAATGGGCTCTAGTCCAGACCACAGGACCAAGCTCCTGCATTTACTTTCTTGCTCCTGCAGACACATCGACCAATGAGCAGAGTTGACGTTCTCGGTGTAATGACGCATTTTGGTACGCTTCCTGAACCGAGGGAAGACGCTCCACCCTCATCACCACAAACTCATCAACTGATTCGACCAAAGCTAACAAACAACAGGTGTGAAAGCACCTCCATTGGTTTGATGTTTGGAGATTCATATCAAATCTACAACGAGATTCACCGAGGAGTGATGAAGCGTATTTCTGACCTGTCTGAGTCTGTCCAGAGTGAGGATGTTTCCACAGCCAGGACGTGCGGAGGTACTTCTCTATGGCCGCCTCACGTCAGCTGACTGGCTGTCCTCGGTGCTGGGAGCCAGCCTGGCCAACATCTCCTGTCCTCTGGACATGGATGTCCTGTGGAGCCGGGGGACACCATGGAAGCAAAATCAGTACACCCAAGTAAAGTCTAACCATATATTATTTATTTTAGTTCCCCTCCTAGAACAAAGCCAGTCGAAGTGTCATTATGCACTTCTATTCACCATCCACCATCCATCCATCCATCCATCCATCCATCCATCCAGTTATTCATCAACATAAAGTAAGAACATGTACACTTCTTAATGTGGGTAAATTAGACACTGACAATTTAATAAATGATTTTATTTTCTACCCCTGGGATATTAGAAAAGATTTCGAAGGTGACTCCACAGCCAGGGATGGTGCTGCGCTGAGACATCCTCTTCATCAGGCTCTGGCAAAACCCTGCCACACAAACACAACCACATGTTCTTAAATTCACTAAAGTCTCGCAATACCAGACCTTCCTCACAGCGACGCGGAGGAAGGGTCTGGCTAGTCCACACAGCATTTGGATTGCGTCTGGATACCCTGCAGAGATCTGGGACCAGGTAACCATAGTCCCCATGAATCCACCACAGTTTAAATGCCAACACAAAGGCGCGAAAGGTGATGGACATCGGGTGAAAATGGGGACATCTGGCACTAGGCACGAACAATCTCAGAAATGAAACGTGTCGATATGGACTAGTGGAAAAGTGATGATGGAGGGAGAAAGCAAAAGAACACATTGTGTCAGACTGGTCTACCCATCATGCCTCGGGGCCGCCCACCTGTTCCGGTGACGTTGACGCAGATGCGTTTCTGGTACCCGCTGCATCTGGGGCGGGTGGCTCAGCTGAACACTGCGCTGACGGTCAGGTAGACCCTCTGGTCAGCTGACATCACGCGACTCAGCTGGGGGCACTTATGGACCGTCGAGTCCAGGAGGCATCCACCTTCACCTGGACAGCAAACATCAAAAGACTGGAAGATGAAAGGCTATAAGTAGGGCTTCTTGAATATGGAAAGAAAATCCCAATCACTATTACTTGGTCAATATTGGAATCACAATTTTAACATGAATATCATGATGTCTTTAACTGAAAGACATCAACAATAAAACGCCTAGAGCAGTGAATTGCCCCAAAGAGCCCATATTCTGCTCATTTTCAGGTTCATAATTGTATTTAAAGGTTGTATTCAGAATAGGTTTACATGGTTTAATTTCAAAAAACACCATATTTTTGTTGTACTGCACATTGTGCAGCTCCTCTTTTCACCTGTGTGTTGAGCTCTGTTTTAGCTCCAGAGTGAGACATCTCATTGCTTAATCTTTGTTGGGAGTTGCACATGTGCAGTACCTAGGTAAGGACTACTAGCCAGTCAGAAGCAGAGTATGAGGGCCTGACAGTACCTAGGTAAGGACTACTAGCCGTCAGAAGCAGAGTTATGAGGGTCCTGACAGTACTAGGTAAGGCTACTAGCCAGTCAGAAGCAGAGTATGAAGGCCCTGACAGTACCTAGGTAAGGACTACTAGCCAGTCAGAAGCAGAGTATGAGGCCCTGACAGTACCTAGGTAAGGACTAATAGCCATCAGAAGCAGAGTATGAGGCCCTGACAGTACCTAGGTAAGGAATACTAGCCAGTCGAGCAGAGTATGAGGGCCCTGACAGTACTAGTAAGGACTACTAGCCAGTCAGAAGCAGAGTATGAGGCTAGCAGCTAGGCAGCATTATAACGTGTGTCTCTGAAGTAAAGGCTGACTACAGTAGAGCTGTTTGGAGCAGTTGGTGAACAGTGTGTTCTGTTGGAGATGGTAAGTCCCTTTGGGGGGACTTTTTCACTTTGTGAACCTATAACATGCACAAAAGATATATAACACAAGACAAAAAGAGTCTACTTGCAAACGTTATGTGCAAAATATGGTTTTGTATTAGTACATTTTTGTGATCACTACGAGCCGAAATCGTATCCGATTGAAATTTGGATTCATTTCACAGCCTAGCTGTAAGATTTCCTCCATCTGCTATCTAGATGGTACATTATGATGTGCAAAAGATGTTAGTAAGACCAGATATAAGAGAGGGAAACCATCTCACCTCAGGATCATAACGTTTAACATATGAAGGTCAAAGAATTGTCTTCTCTCCTCCCCGTTGAGTAACGCATCCAGCCCCCCGGCCAGTGGGGCTGAAAGACTGCTGGAATCATCAGCTGGGGGGGGGGGAGGAGAGAGAGAGAGAACAATAGGGGTTAAACGTTATTATGACAACGGGGAATTTTGCCAAATTACAACCAGAAAGCCGCGCGAGGAAGGCCGTACCACTGAGATCCAGGAACAGGACAGGAGTGTGTTTCCATGCAGGGACAGGGACCCGTGGAGAGAACAGGACAGTCAGCACACTGACTAAACACCTAGTCCTAGTCCATCAAACAGAGTCCCACTCATCCTTAGTGGTTAGCGTTGAGATGAACGTGGGCTTCTCTCTGGAAACGGCATAACTAATGAATTAACAATCTGAATCAGAAGCAGCTTATTGCCAAAGTAAGTTACATTACGAGAATTTGCTTTGGTGGTTGGGGCTTACATAATACAGTTTCAAACTCAAGGCCTGCGGGCCAAATCCGGGCCCCTTGCAATTGATCAGGCCCGCATATCATTTAGGTTCCCAATACCTTTGGCCCACCTGTTTTTGTTGCTTTTTCTGACCTTTTGTGACTCTTATTACAGGGATGGCTTTTTTCCGTGTGCATGTTGGTCTCATTGCAGTCCTAATACAGCCAATTATATTTTGACAAGTGACTGAATGAACAACAGAATATAAAAATAATAAATCTAAAGCGCTGCAGGAACATCTCAATGAGCATTAGAGGAGTGTGTACATTGACGTAGGGATATAATTAAGACCTGGAACACCATATTAATTTAAAATTTTGATTTTGAAATTTTAGAGTATATTTTAGACTTTTTTTTTAGACTTTTAAATCCACGTGGAAACCGGGCAAAAAATACACCATTACATCGAAATGATAGAGTCCAAGTTAACTAGAGTAGCATTTAAAAGGATCAAGCAGCTTCATAGTTCAAATGTTCTAGCGTCAGAGAATTTCCAACAACTATTTTGCAGAGTAGTTCCATGGGTGAAAAAGGAGCTTTCCTGGAGATAAACAAGAAAAATACTAAAGGTTTTGAAAACTGTTCCTTCCAACACACCTCTTCAGGCGCTCCAGGGATGCCGCTGCCGGCCGACGGCACTAGGACGGCGTTGCGTTCTTCGGTGA
This sequence comes from Etheostoma spectabile, assembly GCF_008692095.1. Lineage (NCBI taxonomy): Eukaryota > Metazoa > Chordata > Actinopteri > Perciformes > Percidae > Etheostoma > Etheostoma spectabile. The sequence goes on from NC_045750.1 coordinate 26,627,187, forward strand.
GCGTCAGGCGAAATCCAGCAGCTGGGACTCCCGCTCCACATCGTCCTCTGACTTATCTACATGCACACACACACCACACACACACACACACACCACACACACCACATGGAACAAATCTCAAAATACAACTAATCTGTTTCAGATATAAAGGTGGAGGTTTTTGCATCGAATGCAATCAGGTAGGTTATGTATAAACAATGGGACACTGTATTTAACTCATTCCCCTATACTCCTACATTGAAAATGAAGTATTACATAAAGGGCTTTATGATCGTTAAATATTATCGTCTATTGATATTCTTTGGAATTGGATGTGATGATATGATCACTTGTGTTATCTTCACAATGGTTCTGTTGTCCAAATGAATGATTCCACACAAATGTCATCAAAGATTTATCCATGTAACATAATGTTATAATACCTTTTATACATTAGAGGATATTATTTACAGATTACTATTCTAGTGTTCATTATCTTGATAATTATATTGGATTTTGACTTTGGATCCTGTAACTATATTTATCATAAAAAAACGTCTTATATGTTGTGACATGATTCCATATCTTCCCCAGCCCTATCCATACGGTATCTCGTGTACTAAAGCTGCTACGAATAACAACCGGCAGCTTGACCCTTCCACACCATGACAACTCTCACAACTCAGGAAAAAAGCCAAGTGTTAAGTGAGGTTAAATCTAAAATGTAATTCACGTCGCAGCGACGCTCCCACGTGCGCGGTCGGTACATCGCTGAAGCAAATCCACCTCACTCTCAATCGCCTCACCACACACTCCCCACACGCACATGCGGCCCTGCTATTCTCCTACAGAGACTCAGCACAACCGGACTCACGCTTTACTCTGAAGACAAATGATGATCACTGTCAGCACACCAGCATTCATCAGTCATGACTCAGAACGCTTCTATTCACCCATGTCTGTGTTGTCAGAAGTGGATGAAGCAATTATATTGCTTAATTGCAGCTACATAATAACGGTGACTTAAACTGTCCATCACTGCCACTCGGTTATGACAAATTAATGAAGAAAAGCGTTTTTGTGGCAGTATAACTATAAATGGGAAATACATTTAAACATTAGTAGTGGGAGGAACTGAATGTTACTATAAACGGGGCATACTGACAGTGAAATAAAGGACTGTAAATGTTGCCGCTGTTATCATTTTGCTTCCATATCAAACTATGTGCGATTTTTTTTTTTGGCTGATGTGTTCCACAGCGTGTACCTGGTTTGCAAACTATTTCTGTAGCTGCTGGTCCAGATACTCCTGTCTTGAGTGAGCGTGGCCAGCACTGTTCCCATCATCCTCTCCAGGTCTAGCTCCACACACCACACACACACACACACACACACACACACACACACACACCCCCGCACACAACACGCACACACACACACACACACCCACAACAGACAGAGTAGACTTTATATTACAGTTAGTTTTCGTCAGATTGTTTAAGATTCTCAACATTCTGACCGCACTTGAAGGCAGCTTCATTTCACAAAGGAAAAAAGAAGCTGTTACACACACTCTGGCAGTTCAGGGCTTGTGTTCCGTGTTTTTACCCCCACAGTGTTAGTGTAGTACACGTTTGAAGAGTTGAAACATTTCTCGTACGGACTTCACACGGTTTTTTGCGTCGCAGTGTGGAAGATGCATGCTGATCTACTTACTTGGTAGCTGTCCATCTCATCCCCACCTGCAATTGAAATTGAGAGTGAATCAGTTAAAGAGTTATACAAAGGTGCTATTTAGTCGGAAGTCGATGAATTTAAATTCCATTCGTACAAATTAAGCATGAAAACCAAAGACAAGGTAATTAATATCCATAAAATCCACCAATACCAAGTAGTGAGATATTCCTGCTCAACCCATTGTGATTCGCGCCTTTGGAGAGACGGGCCTGTCGGATCTTGACGTTCCGATGGACACAGAGAGATATAGGTGACGATGAGGGGCATGTGCCGAGTCCGGTTACTGAACGCACCTTCACCTGGACCGTCGCGGACTGACCTGCAAGTACAGATTTACATGAGAGGAGAGTATATTTATTCCTTTATTTTACCTACTAGTTGAGAGGATATGCATCTACTTAAAAACAAGAACAACTGTAACTTAATAGGGCGATTTTCAGCTGTATTACCTCATAAAAAGTGCTTGTTTGCCACTGACAGACACTTAGAATATGAATCTGAGCCTGACACATTATGGAAATGAGTCTTCAGGACAGACCTTTAAAAGCTCTTGAGACCTTTCTGTTTCCAGAAACAGCTCTGAGCTCGCTAGCACTAACCAAACAGACTCCATTTAAAAAGCGAAACTTTTGAGTGTATATAGAGCACCAACTTATTTCAAAGTAAATCATTAAACTATGGATTATTTCAACAAAACTAGAGTTGTGAGGGTGCCAGAGTGGACAGACCACAAAATGGCTTTATAGTTTTGTTTGGTTCTGTGGACTTTGAATGAAGTGTATTTTACGAAACTAAAAATTACTGTCTGGTGGCTTTAGGGAACAACTTTTTGCCAGATGCTTTATGTTTAAAAAAGAAATCCTTTCATATAATGGTGTCAGAACTTAGAATATTAATCTGAGTCTGTCACTGGCTAAACGAGCCCTTTTTGACGTAAATACAAGCTGGACAATTGTCCTCTTAACTTACATTTAGCTTGTTTTCCCACTACCCACTGCAGGGATTTATTGTGCTTTTATAATTATTGATCTGTTTTATTGTATGTATTTATTTTGCTGTGAGCACTTTGGTGGTGTGCTATGTAATAAAATGTACTACAGAAAAGGAAACTCATGGTCTCACATCAGAGTATAATAGGAGACAATAAAATTTAAGCCAGTGTCCATGTTCAAATGAATACAACCACAAATACAAATGATCTTCAACTCTCCCAAACAAACAAGATCCAGGATACCGTGCGGAGCGGAAGACTCCTCCTGTGCGTAGTCTGTGGAGGGAAGAACCTCTACAGCGCTGAACTCTCCCGCCTCGTTCAGCCACTCCGCTGCACCACATCTCCAGGTGGCGGGTCACCTCGCTCCACCTGCAGGTACAGCATGGACACGCATCAGTTCAGAGCCGCATTTTTGACACACCATAACCTTTAAGGTTGGACACCTGGTAGATGATGAATGTTGGTGGACAGTTGGCTATTTTACCATTAGAAGGTTAAACAGACACTAAAATAGCATTCATATTGTTAGATACTATGAGACTAGAATTATTTAAGTAGACACCTAACCTTATTTTCTCACTTTTAGAAAATGCAACTTGTAGGGATAACTTGTTATTATTTATTTTTATTCTACCTGGACCCTAGTTCCTGTGTTTTTGTGTCTACGTGACTGATGGAATAACAATCTTTAAAAATTGGTCCAGTATTAAGCAAGCACAGCTACAGTGGAAATTAGGGGCAATTGCGCACCTTCAATTTAGTCAAAAACGTTGTTAGCCACAGCAGGCTCAGATTATTATTTAAGTGTCTGGGAACGTACTAAATCTGCAATGGAAAAGGAGGACGGGGCACCGCGAGCCGAGCCGAGCCGAGCGAGCCGGCTGGTATAGCATTGGGTACGCTCATTAGTGGCTGGAATTGAAGGTGCAAATTTGCCCGATAGGATGACACTGCAGCCCGGTATGTGGCTGCCGGTTACAGCGTTCTGGTTTAACACTGGACCAAGATTTTGTGCTGCTATTCTGACAAGTTGCTGTTCTCCATCATACCTGGTCCCGGGGGAAGCTTCTCCTATATGTCTATATATGTGTTTCTTCTATGTATTCCTTGTTTTAAACTGACAATGACAATGACAATGAAGTGAATCTGTTCCCATTAGTACTTAGCACCAAGCACTGGATATAGAGTCCAGGTGAAAACAATTACAAAAGACCCTATAGAGTGGAGTGGACTTGGCTGTATGCATTTTTTTTTCTGTAAACACACCTTTCTCTGAGGGTTCGGGTCTTGGCTTGATCACTCCCAGGCTCCACAGGGCCAGGTTCCTCGATGGTGGCCTGCTATGGCCGTACCTTCAATGGCCACCGCCCCCTCTGCCAATAGTCCACAAAGTCCTTGACACCGGCAGAGAACTCCTAAAAAGTTATAAGATAAAGACATTTTGTTTAAATTGACATCTTTAAAACTGATATCCCCTCTCCATTGTTGTTTCATCATTTGTTTTATTTACCTGTGGTGTTGGGGAGAATAACTCAAAGGGTAAACTGTGGTTTTTTCAAACCTTTTACCTATATTTTGTGTCTTAAGTGACTGAGGGAACAACAATCCCTGACAGTAGTCAGAAGAGGCAGACGCGCTGTCGGCAACCAGTGAACAAGCTACAATGGAAGTTAGAGGGCAATGTGCGTAAATGCACTTCATTCAAAGTCAACAGAACAGAGTAAAACTATGAAAAGCTGTTTGGTTTCACATAGTGAAGGTCTATCTGGATAGGATCCTTTTAAGAATGTGTCAGACACATAGGGCGTTTGGCACATGAAAGTCAGAACTCAGGTCTGGACCAAGGTTCATGTTTTTGTTACATTGTACACATTTGATCCGCTACATTTTGGTTCACGCTGCAGGTATTCAAGCACACTAAAGACTATAATGACAAAAACTACGTCCGCCCGTCATTCTATACATGAGTGCGGACAAGCTATTGGCTTGTAAAAAAAAAAAAAAAGATAGCCTGCCAAGCTCTCTTGTATTGGTCTGAAGTCGAACCTCGAATAATGGTTGGACCTGGTTCGTTTGGTCCAGACCGGACCACTTGTTTTATGGACCAAAATTAGTCTTTTGATTGGACCGTGGTCCGGGGAAAGTTCACACCTGTAATTTGTCTTGGCCCAAACTCAAAAGTCTGAAAGTCGGACCAATGCGCTTGGCTTAGAGTTTTGTCTTGCATGACGTGCAAAACCTAGGGAAGGGGTAAGGGGTAGGGGTAGGGGTGAGAAGAGAAATGAGATTCAGCCTGTAGTGGTAAAAAAAAAAAAAAAAATCTTAAGTGGACAAAGTTGACGTACGCAATTTGCCCCATAGGGTACACTGCTGCAAGCATTTCGCCTTAATCGGACCAATTCAAAGGTTGTCGCTCCATCAGTCACTTACACACAAAAACATAGAAAAAGATGATTTAAGGTTGAAAATACCTGACATAGTTATTGTCTTGTTTATTTCTCAAATGTTGTTGAAAGAGTGAATAAGTGTTTGAGTAATGTGTGTGTGTGTGTGTGTGGTGTGTGTGTGTGTGTGAACCTTATTTCAAATGTTACCTTGGAGCTGTCGAAGACCACAGTGCATTGAGGTCTCTGGAGGGGGAGGCGAGCTGGATGAACCATCTCTGGAGCGATGAACACCGACTCGTCCTGCCCCAAAAGTGGTACTGGCAGAAGACAAAGTTGGACAGTGGCGCGGCAGACCGTTGGCCTGGAGGTGTTCACCTGAGAGAGCAGAGACGGGGAAATGCACTCAGCTACACAGTAATGATCAGCAAACACTCGGCTGTAACAAGTATTACATAACTGTCTATCGCAATCTTTTATGGAATGGTGGTTCTTTGTTTAAACCGCCATTCACTGTTTGCTACTTGTAACAACAGAATTTCCCCGTCGTGGGATAAATAAAGTATAATCTATCTATCTATCTTTAGCTAATAATTTCAGCCGTTTACCAACTGCTTTTAGCTTAATATTTCAACTGTGTATCCATTACTTTAAAGGTCCTATGACATGGGGGTACCCTAATACTGTATCTGAAGTCTCTTTATATAGACCTTAGTGGTCCCTAATACT
>NC_045750.1:26633034-26647971 GCF_008692095.1 Etheostoma spectabile
ATGTAGGGTACAATCGGGGCTTTCCCAAAATTGGATTTGTGATAAATGATTATCAGTAATGTGGATACAACGATTAATGGTTAAAGGCAAATGGACAACAGCTAGAAAATCTGGTAAGTACTGCAGTAATGCAGATAATGAAACATCACTTCTGTTATATTACGATATTATGATATCCAAAATTAAGACAATGTCCAGCCTCATTTATGGATATTGATTTAATGTTGATATATTGCCAAGCCTACAATAAGTCAGTTAAAATGTATCAATAGCAACAAGATTGGAAGATGTTCCACTCACCTGCTGGTACCTCCAGTTCCACCCCCACCCAGTACCCTCTGCAAAGTCTGTGGGTCCAACGTAACGGACGGTGCCGCTCTTATTGTTCCCCACGGTCACAAACTCGCCTGTTTTAGCCAGTCGGGGAGAACCGCAGCAGCATCTCCTTCCTCAGAGTGGAGATCATTTCCAGGTTTTCCATTGGCACTGAGAGGTTAAGTCCCGCCCCCAGGCTGCTGGCCCGGTCCACCTGCGCAGGCTTACCCTCTTCCTCGCCCCAATACGCTGGAAGGCCGGAGGTCTGAAGACTTCACTTTGTGGATTTGAAGGGGTTTGCCATGAGGCATCCGCTTTGGAAGGCGGAACACTGGACAGAGGAGGACCTGGGCCATGGTGCTTTCTTAGACCATTGTAGGTGCTTCCTGTCGGACTTCTTTAGTGGTTGAGGATGACGTCTGGATGGAGGTTCCATTTGAGTTTGAGGCCTCAGAAGTGGCTTGTTCTTCAGACAAAGACAGAAGAACCAAATCTCCAGATGGGACAGGAGCTGGAAGCAAGACTTTGCACACAACTGGCACCAGTTTGGGGCTGGATCTTGGCACTGTTGAAGGGTTTTTGCTCGTGTTTGGGCTGCGTGGCACGATTGTTCAGACTGGCTCTGACCTTCTTGCACAGACGGCTGTGTCAGTGTTTTAGCGGAGTGACGGGTCAGCTTCTGTCTCGTCTGTAGCAGCTAGCTCGACTTCTTCTGTCAGGGGGTTTCTGGTTTTGAGTGGTCTGCTTGTGAATCTTCTGTCCGTCTGGTTTCCTTCTCTGGCACTAACAGTGAATCTTTCACTGGCTCTGAACTGTCTAACTGTTCTGATCCACTATGGCCAGTAGGGAGTCTGCTTTTGTTTGATCTGGCTAATGCGTCTGATTCGGAATCCGGCTCTTCATGCTCCTTTAACTTGACTGACGGAGACTGGTTTGGTTCTTGTGGACTTAGGATTGAGTCTGAAGGGGCAGGTCTTGTTTGGACGGTGGCGAGTCTGTCCTCTCTTCAGCTGTCCTCTCGTCCAAAACCAGCAACGACTTCTGAGGCTCTGATTGGTCCACGGGGAAAGCCTCAGGGTAGGGTCTGACTGTGCCACTTTATTGGCCTCTTCCTCTCATCTGGCACCGCCTCGAAGCCGTCGCTCTCTGCGGAGGACGGAGGCAGGTCCAGCTCAGCGTGTAGACGTCGACAGCGTTGCGTAGATATGCACGTTGACATGTATCCGCTCGATGCTTCGCTCCCCGGGCTGTAGGTGGAGTCTTCTGTTCCGGGATGTAAGGCGGCGGGAGGGGCACGGATCTGGGGCTTTCTGTTTGGAGGTGGAGGAATGATTTCTCCAATGGGAACCTAGAAGGGAAACATGGCACGAAGGTATTAGTGGCTCAAAAGGCTGAATCCCCGTCTGAAATGTCCGTCCCAAAGCTAAGTCTTAATTGCACCTTGAAATGGACTCAAGCTTCTCTCATTGTTTTCTGTTCTCCGTTAGACCAAACCACTGACCCACCTGGTTCAGTGTGCTGTCTCAAGCTAGATGCTTTCTTTGTCTGTTGTTGTGTCATGTAGCGTACAGTCGCTGTTCCTTTTTACTGTAATCAGCAGTCTGCTGCTGAAAACAACGCTAATGAGAGCCATAAAGTCAACAATGTGCTGAAATCCGCTAACAGCCTAAATACATCTGAGAGTTTGGTGAAACTTCTTTAGGGTTCATCACTATTTACAAGTGACCTCTGCACATCACAGGTAGTCTTTTGATCCATAATATGTAATGCTTTGATCAGAAGACACTGTATAGACTATTAAAGCCTCTCAATCATCACTTATGACCCGTTGAAGTGTGTGGGGGGGGTGTCTGTATCTGCAGAGACCCTGCACTCTGTGTACAGGATGTTTCGGGCGCCTTGGGCTCTGTGTGTGTGTGTGTGTGTGTGTGTGTGGGTGTGGTGTGTGTGTGTGTGTGGGTGTGTGGGTGTGTGGGTGTGTGTGTGTGTGTGTGTGTGTGTGTGTGTGTGTGGGACCCCAGCCAATAACAGCGTGCAGGGTGTACAGCCTGTTCTCATTCCCAACCACTGCTTTGTCCCTCAGCGTCCTATGACGCACAAGTGTCCTGACCCACAGAAACAGACCAGATGAAGCTCTGCATTCACTCATAATCTGAAAGTGCGTACCCTACCGTGGGGGTGTGTTCATTTGTGCTTAGAACATAATCGCTGTGAAACAATATGAGAAGAGCCTTTTATTCCTGATACTGGTTTGTACGGTGCTCTATCTCACTTCATTTGCATTCAATCTTGCAACATATTCTACCTTAATATAAAAATACTGATTAGAGCATCGTTAGAGATCTCTCACATAATGGTGTGCGTTACTGTTGCATACAGTGAGTCTAATCAAGCAAGCTACAATATAAATTGCCTCCCCGACACCGCTGTCATAAACCAAAAAACCATCTAGGCTTTCATTGAAATCTGAATGACATAGCATCAGATACAAGAACAAATAATGAAAGAAGTATATATAATTATTAGGAATTATCTGTCAGGCTGGTGTGGTGTTATGATCCATCCATTCTTCCAACTGATGTCCAGAGAAGTATTGTTAAGAAAAGTGTTTGTAACTGATTTATTTTTGGATTCAATAGAAAAAAGTGACACATGGTATGGCCACACCAGCAAGTCAGATAATGTCCAGGCTTCTAACTGTATGTTCTGTAGTTGTTTAAAAATAAAAACAATTGTTAATCACCTTTGCCTAAACACCATGTGGGGGGGAGAACTTACCGGCTGTGTGTTCGCTCATGTCATCACAACACTGGTGACTGCACCACGATGCGAGGCAAACTCTGCGACAGGAAGGGGAATTTCAGAGATGTTCAGTTAATCCATTTGAAATGAAACAATAGTCAATCTGTAAATGAACGCTGAGAGCTCGTCAAGCTGTTTCAAGATGGAATCATGAGCGGAGAGGCGCTTTCAGTCCGGTCCCACCTGGAGATTAGATATTAATAGAGACTGTAGATTTCCAGACCTGTTCATTACACAGTGAGCATGAAGTGGTGATTAGCTGCTGGGAGGGAATTAAAAGCTCGGGCTCCAGCGTGATGGTAACAGAGCCTGGGGGGTGGGGGGGGGGGGGGGGTTAATCTTACAATTGGACAAAGATGCCAGAATACGTAGATGAACTTTATGCTGTACTGCTTTCTCTGGCAGCCCAAGATGAATAATCACTGCAGGTAAGTTGGCCATCTGTTATAGGATATATTTATTATTTAAGCTTAAAAACTTTGTTCTCTAACCTGAACCATATATTTCCTATGATTGTGTGTCTCTGAAGGGAACAACAATCTCTGAGACTGATCCGGTACGAGGCGGGATCTCCGCAGTCGCCAGCGCCTTAACAACCTACGATGTAAGTCATTGGGCGATTGCACACCTTCTATTGACGTCTACTAAAAGTGCTCATTTTACCCCTGACGTGCTCTAATGATTGTTCTAAGTGTCTGACAAAATTATTGAAAGGATCCCTACATAGATAGACTTTTGTTAAAGAGTAAGATCTTTTTGTTAAACATAAAACTGTAAAAAGCAAAACCCCCCAGACTCCATTTAAAAAAAACAGTAATTGTCGTAATCATCGTGAAACACGTCAAAGGTGACCGAAAAGATAATTTAAATGATCAAAAGCTGTGTGTGTGTGGTGTGTGTGTGTGTGTGTGTGTGTGTGTGTGGGTGTGTGTGTGTGTGTGTGGTGTGGTGTGTGTGTGGGGTGTGTGTGTGATCTGCACATGAGCGACTTTTATTACTCTATTCCAGACCCTTAATCTTCAGTCTGGGTATGTTCCAGGCTACACCTAGACAAAAGCATGGGAATATAGGACCCAGGTTGAAAAAAACACGACATGACCCTTTAATGAATATTATCAGTAAGCGATCAATGTATTACAAAGAAGGAATATATTTAATTATTTTAGCGATCGGAAGTCAAGATGTTGATATGAGATGCAGAAAGTGCAATAACAATATTGTTCATCAGACACATATCACGACAAACTGGTACAACAATCAGGATAATTGCACCATAATTATAATTGCAGCCATAATCATTCATCCTTGTTTGGTATTCAGTTACCTCTTTAACATCATTAAGATCCGTCAGCTGAGTTCATTTTGTGTGCGATTTGCTTCTATAATTTTTCTAGTTCTTGTAGAGGGTTATATCTCGAGAGATTTAATAATCAAGACAATTGTTCGAGCGTGTTCTTAACAGACACATTCACAGGATATTAATCAGGATGATTGTTAGACTCTCATGCATTCCCGACATCGCCCTCTGTGGGGAATAACACTTCATTCTTCAAACGATGATCAAAATGAAGCGCTTTGATTCGGGTCTCTTGTACTTTTTGCTCTGGCAGAACAACAACCTACGTCAGAGAGCAGGTCAAACAGTGTATCCTGTCCCTCTCTAGGCCATGACAGTAAACCTGCAAGTCACACAACACATCAGGTGCACAACAATGGCTGCCTCCACTGTGATCATTTCAGATCGGATGGGATAACGTTAGTGTTTTTATTAAAAAGGTGAAGACAAAAAGACAAAATTGCATTCAGCACATGAGAACACTATTATCTATCAGTGACTATGTTTACATACACACACGGTATATCCCGATTTCTAACCTTATTCTGACAAAGACAATACTCCGACTAAGTACATGGACATATTCAGAGGACGCTCTACAACGTCCCTGTTAGTGTTGGCGTTGCATAGTCTGTCCACCAGAGGACGCTCTAAACATCCCTGTTAGTGATGAAGTTGCATAGTCTGTCCACCAGAGGACGCTCTACAACGTCCCTGTTAGTGATGGCGTTGCATAGTCTGTCCACCAGAGACGCTCTACAACGTCCCTGTAGTGTTGGCGTTGCATAGTCTGTCCACAGAGGAAGCTCTACACGTCCTGTTAGTGATGGCTTTGCCTAGTCTGTCCAACAGAGGACGCTTACAACGTCTGTAGTGGGCGTGCATAGTCTGTCCACCAGAGGACGCTCTACAACGTCCCTGTTAGTGTTGGCGTTGCATAGTCTGTCCACCAGAGGACGCTCTACAACGTCCCTGTTGGAACATGATTAAAACAATTATATCTTATTATTTATTGAGACTTATAAATAACTACAAATAACAAGTTAGGGAAATCTGTTTATGTTTTGTAACGTGTTTCTGGATTTATTTTTTAATATATATCGGCCAAATATCAGAATATCGGATTTTTAAATAACCAAATATTGCATCGGTATCGGCGAAAAAATCCTTATTGGTCGGGCTTACGTAACAGCCTGCTAATATGCTAATCCAGGCTTTGTTTGTGTGTTGACTGTGTCAAAAAGCTGTGCAGGCATGGTGGAGCGAAGCTCTAAATAGAGCGATGGCCTAAAACAAGCCCCGAACCAGGCCTGACAGGTTTCCCATCCAACCAAACACCACGGACATGAGTTCCCTGATTAGCTTCCCTCCGCGGCTCACGGTGCTCATCAGTTGATAACATGCTGGAGTGTTGGCTGCGACTCAGGGTCTCGATGGAACTGATTGGAGCTCAGTGGTGAAGGGGTGGGGGCGACGAGGTTCACCTGCTCCTAATTAACCTCTTCTACACAAAGTGTGCTTCTGTTCAGTAGGGGCTGTCTGGCGAGATCCCGCCTTGATCACAAATATTATGACACATTATACAGCATGTCTGTCACTTGGGAGACACAAACTATGTTTGTACTCTTATGTCTGATAGGTATAGTCTTAACTTGAGTAGTCTCGCTTTGGAGACCTTCCTCCACAGCTCTGCGGAGGAGAGTCAGGCTAGTCACCAGCATTCTGGGCTGGGAGGAGATGCTCTGGTTTATTGGCATTTCTTTAACCCATTAGGTAACCAGGTAACCATAGTTTGGACAGTGTAGCTAGCTGTCTGATTAGAAAACCAACACTGAGACAGAGGAAGGGGACGGACATCCGGCCCAAATGAGGGCATCCGGTAGATCTTCTGGCGGTACGGAGCAGTCCTAAACTAGAACTCAACTAAAGTGTGTGTCCAAGGCTCATAAATAACAGTAAAGTTTATTCCTAACTGCCTAGAATATTTCAATTTTAAGTTTTCTGGAACGGTTTTCTGGGAAACGAGACACAAAAACATAATGAACGGTTATCATAATGTTGTTGATAAATTGCAGTTTTAGTCTTTCATTCGCAGTGAAACTCAGCAGTAGTGATTTTTTATTTCTTTGCTGGGTCCACTTGTAGATGGGTTGTTCAGTTTCCTATATAGTCAATTAACCAGTGAGTGATTTATAGATCAGCATGGACACTAAATACATAAATTTGTTTTTTATTATATTTTTCTTGGGCATTTGAGTCTTCATAGGACAGCTGAGACATGAGAGGGGGGGGGGGAATGAGCAAACCCAAGTAAACCTCTATGTTTGGGTGTGCGTGCTCTACCAGTGGAGCCAATCAGGCGCCCATATGAGTGTTCTTTCAAAACAGTTTTTACAATATATCTTTCATTCAGCCAATCAGTGGAGGCTGAGTCGCCGTGGTTCCAAATAAAGCAGCAAATGAAAAAGTCTTTTAAACTAATTCAAATCCACCTGATGTTGAGTAAATGATGTATTTTTAAAAACTAATGATACAAAAAAAAATACTTAGCGTCCACTATACAATGCAGGAAACCGGAACCGAGCTCACAGCACCACTCTGATGAAGGCAAAAGGACTTCCACCATATAAAACGTTGATATGAGTTCTGCATAAAAGCACACTTTATTCCTGGTCTATGATGGATAATTTGAGAGGTTTATTCCCTACATTTTGCGAACTTCTGAAAAACCACTCATCTTGGGCACTGAGGCATTAATGCACTTTTTTCTGTTTATGATTTGTGTTTCCATCTACATGAGCTCCGTTTCCATGGCAACGAAGCAATATGACTACTGCTGATGAGCAGCGGGGATATTGAGATTCAGGCTGCAGGGATGCATAGAAAGTGAGGTACCTGCTGATGAGGCGGCCGGCTGGGTCCACCATCTCCTCCCCAGGTAGCAGGGACTTCAGCAGCCTGGGTACGGCCTTACTGGAGGGAGATAAGACGCAGCGAAGCTGATCCACTGATGGAGAGAATGAGGAAAAGAGAGAAGAAAGAGGAGGTTGCATGAGCAGAGAAGGAGAAAAACGAGGGCAGGAAGGCAAGGCAAGGCAAGCCGCTTTATTTGTAGAGCACATTTCAGCAATTCAAAGTGCTACAACAAAATCAGTTAACAGATAAAACACAGGTAAAAACAGTTAAAAATCATAAGCATTAAAATCCAGTAAAACAATGATAGACAGTTAAAAAAGCACAATAAACACAAGAATAAAAGTTACAGTGCAGCATAAGAAATTGAAAGAAATGAGCAGTCATTTAAAGAAAGGCAGCATCAATCAGGAAAAGAAAAGCAGGAAAAGATTTTTGAGGCAGGGAAGAGGAAATTTGAGAGATGTGGCAAAAGAAGAAACAAGTCCCAACTAAGATTCAGAGCAAAAAACAGAGATAGTTGTCCATGGGCTAAAGCAACAATTGAGCTGTGACATCAAAGGCCGCAAAAAGGGAACGATAATACAAAGAAATCCATCAGAAGATAAGGCTTTATCATCGGTACCTGGATCTGGGCGAAGGTTGGGATGTGGCGTAGGCACTGTGGTTTGGATGAAGGACTCACAAGAGAAGGTGGTGGCTCTCCCAACCCTGCACACACAGAGGAGGATCACATATGGCTTAAAGGAGCATTTCAGTAATCTGTTCACTTTTGCAGGACTCTACTGGTGACCAGGAGAACTGCAACAACACACAGAAGCAGTTGTTGAACCATTTACTTTACTTCTGGCTAATTATTATAACTGTTTCAGCCATTTCTTTAGCTAACTATTTCAAACCTTTATACTGTATATCTATTACCTTTAGATAACGAAGCGCTAATCTATTACTTTTTATCTATTACTGTCCTGGACGTCTCTGGACCCCATAGAGAAAGGGGAGAGGAGGATGTTAGCCAAGCTGACATCCATCATGGACAACACCTCCACCCCTCCATGACACTGTGGGGTCCTGAGCAGCTCCTTCAGCAGCAGACTGATACCCCCCCCCCCTACATGACATGTGGGTCCCTGAGCAGCTCCTTCAGCAGCAGACTGATCACCCCACGGTGTAAGAAGGAGAGGTACCGCAGGTCCTTCATCCGGTCTCTGTCAGACTCTACAACACCTGCACTACCTGATAGTGTTGTAGTTTCTGTTCCTGTTTTTTCTCCATCACATCACACACTTTCTGTTTACTTTAATATTGGTATTTATAGTATTTTATTACAAGTACTTACTTTTCAATATTTATGGTCTCAGTTAATATAATTTAAATATGCTACCGACTCTTGCTTCTTGCTCTAATTACACATTCAACTTAACTTAATTTTTAACGTACTTACACCGCATATTGTTCTCTTATCCGGCAACCGCACTTTAAAATTCTTTTGTGACGGCATTTTAATTACCAGTCTACCCTATTTTCATTGTCTATTTCTTGCCTGTTATTTCTGCCTTGTATTCTTTCGTGCTTACTTGTTTGTGTGTTATTGTTTTGTTTTTTGTTTTTGCTGTTGCTGCTATGCTGCTACTTGTAACAACAGAATTTCCCCGTCGTGGGTAAATAAAGTATAATCTATTCTTCTATCTTTAGCTAATAATTTCAGCCGTTTACCAACTGCTTTTAGCTTAATATTCAACTGTGTACCATTACTTTAAAGGTCCTATGACATGGGGGTTACCCTATACTGTATCTGAAGTCTCTTTATAGACCTTAGTGGTCCCTAATACTGTATCTGAAGTCTCTTTTATATAGACCTTAGTGGTCTCCTAATACTGTATCTGAAGTCTCTTATATAGACCTAGTGGTCCCTAATACTGTATCTGAAGTCTCTTTTATATAGCCTTAGTGGTCCCTAATACTGTATCTGAAGTCTTTTTATATGACTAGTGGTCCCCTAATACTGTATCTGAAGTCTCTTTTAATTACACTTAGTGGTCCCTAATCTGTATCTGAGTCTCTTTATATAGACCTAGTGGTCCCCTAATACTGTATCGGAAGCCTCTTATATAGACCTTAGTGGTCCCCACTACGTATCGGAATCTCTTCTCTTTTATATAGACCTTAGTGGTCCCCTAATACTGTATCTGAAGTCTCTTTTATAGTAGGAGGTAACCTTGCCCCTCATGACCTCATAAGGGGACGATTCCAGCTCGGCCCATCTGAGCTTTCATTTTGTCAAAGGCAGAGCAGGATACCCAGGGCTCGGTTTACACCTATCACCATGTCTAGCCACTGGGGGGCCACAGGCAGACTGGGGGGAGCTGTGTCCAGTAATTAAAAACAGACACTATGGTTTCAGTAATCTACCTCGTTTCAAACTATACAGAGGCACAAAGCAGGGGTGCCCGGTCTCTCCCCTTATTTTTGTGATATGATACAACTTAAATATAGAAGGTGTATGAAGTGCTTTTAGATGTAGATGATATACAGAATTACTGGTTCTTATTTCTATATGTCTTTGAGTTATGAGCAGAACAACTCACGTGTGATGCTCCCTTCGTACACTGTTTGGACTACTGGACACGTTAGACTCTCCAGTTTTTCATAAAACAAAATCATCTTGTGGAATGCAGATTTTTGTACGTTGAGTTTTGAAGCTTCAGAATGCACCTCAACAAACCAAGTCCTGCTGTGGAACCAGCGGGGGAAAATCTATATAAATGCTGATCATATTAGGGGCGGGGGGAAAAATCAATACAGGATAGTATGGCGATATTTTCCATGGAATTACTTTATCGATCCACAGACGCCAAGTATTGATCTCTCATTATATATGTGTTGGACAGTTTGTCTGCTGGAAAATCTCATTTTACAGCAATAAAATTGAAGTGAGATGACCCAACAGAGAAATGTTGAAAAGGATGTTGACTGACAAAGTTTCCTTTTGGGGACGTCATTTGAAATTGGTCAAAATGTAAAGGTAATAAAAAAGATAATAAATACAATGCAATATGTTTAAAATCAAAATACTGTTGTTTTGTGACAGTATTGTGAAGATATCGTATTGTGAGGTGATTCTTACCCCTAGATCATATATGACTCCACTTTCTTATGTCTTTAGTCTATATTATGGACACAATCTTGCAAATGACAAACAGAAAATTAAATATAAAAAACTCAAAGACTGAGACACGATACATGAATGGATAGGAAAGTAAGAGGATTAGTAGACATGATTTATGTGTCTCACCTTGAAGTCACTGAGCCTATGAGTGGAGGAGTAGAGATCCAGACTGTTGGCTGACAGCTGGTTAGAGGGTTAGAGGGTTAGAACCGGGGCGGCAGTGAGACAGGTTAAGACCAGGGAGATATCAAGAAACACAACCTGAACCCCAGAATAAAACCCAAAAAATGCCTAAAATAATTTATACCTATCTTGTGGTTAGCAGTAGTTAAAGAAACTGTTTAGTTCAGTGTGGTTAAAAAAATGAAGAGGAATGTAAAGAAATGCAAGTTCATGTAAGTGATGAAAAGAAGATGCATGAGAAACAAAACTAGACCTAAATCTATCTACAAAACAGCTCCATGACACGGAGAGATCTTAGGACAGTCAAATATTGGAAGCACACTTTTATTTCGAGTCAGTTTGAAATCCTCTCATCCACAGTGGGATGTCTCTCTGTCCACCGGATCCATAGCTCGAGCTAAGATTACTACCAGATTAGGTCATAAGCACCTTATATAAAAAAAACTCAACTATTCCTTTAATGTTTGGGTCATTAAAAAAAAGAACTCTTACCTGCTGGATGTTAGGAGAGCTCAGGCAGCGTGTGGAAGCTTTCCCTCGGACTGCCAGCTGTTCCTTGACAGCCACCTCCTACACAAACAAATGGGTTGTGTGTTTGCAGTTCTAATACCATGTCACTTAGTTTCTCTGTCTGGATGTTCTGTGTTATTCACTTTAATCAGATCTATGTGTTTCTTTTTTTGGCAGGGTGGAAAGAAAAATGTTCCCATTCTGGCTCTGGGTGACATTTTGGGCAAAAAAGACAACGAGGACTTAAATGAGAGACTGGTCGGACATTTAGGGATTCTGAGTGAAGTAAATGAAGTGATTTAGAACGTTTTTTACACCTGCCTCGTTAAGTCCGGTTAAATCGCACTAGAGTTTGTTTGCCCCCCGTTGGTTTGGCCAGGGGAAAACGCGGCTCCAAAAGCGGGCCAAACCATCGCACCAAGACCTGCTGGATGAAGTGGTCTTGGGTGCATTTTTAATTGACCTGTGGAGCGGTTTGTTTGTGGTGAGAATGTGATCCGACCTCCAGGGCTGCTGTACTCGGGACGTTTTTCTGTTGTCCCGGACTGGTTTCGGACTCGGCCATTGGATTCGCCAAATATTCTAGTCGGTCTCGACCTAGTCCAGCACTATGTGCTTTTATTCTAAAGTAACTTCCTCTTTCAAAACAAAACCATAGATGAAGCGCACTCGTTCAGAAAACAGGTATTAGTTTAACTCAAAATCCATCTAGGACAGGCATCAGGATTGGGCGCCTGGTTTATGCCTGGCCGCATTATTTACCTCAACTATCCGGTATCAGTCATTTTCACTTTTGCCACAGACTCAATGGGCCACCAACACAATGGCAGCGAGCACTTTGTACTATGGATTCTTCAGGACAAGTAAAAAGTTCAAGGAACATTTTATACTTTAAGTAAATAATGTTGCCTAATTCGACCCTTTCTTTCTACGATCCCGACAGTCTCGGTGAGCAGGGCAGACGTAGTAACGTTGCTCGCCAAACAATGTCCGATAATTTAAATGAAATGAGATGGTTTGACCATGAAGATGCAAGAAATGGGCTCTAGTCCAGACCACAGGACCAAGCTCCTGCATTTACTTTCTTGCTCCTGCCAAGACACATCGACCAATGAGCAGAGTTGACGTTCTCGCGTGTAATGACGCATTTTGGTACGCTTTCCTGAACCGAGGGGAAGACGCTCCACCCTCATCACCACAAACTCATCAACTGATTCGGACCAAAGCTAACAAACAACAGGTGTGAAAGCACCCTTCCATTGGTTTTGATGTTTGGAGATTCATATCAAATCTACAAAGACGAGATTCCCATCCGAGGAGTTGATGAAGCGTATTTCCTGACCTGTCTGAGTCTGTCCAGAGTGAGGATGTTCTCCACAGCCAGGACGCTGCGGAGGTACTTCTCTATGGCCGCCTCACTGTCAGCTGACTGGCTGTCCTCGGTGCTGGCAGCCAGCCTGGCCAACATCTCCCTGTCCTCTGGACCATGGATGTCCTGTGGGAGCCGGGGGACACATGGAAGCAAAATCAGTACACCCAAGTAAAGTCTAACCATATATTATTTATTTTTTAGTTCCCCTCCTAGAACAAAGCCAGTCGAAGTGTCATTATGCACTTCTATCTATCCATCCATCCATCCATCCATCCATCCATCCATCCATCCATCCAGTTATTCATCAACATAACTAGTAAGAACCATGTTACACTTCTTAATGTGGGTAAATTAGACACTGACAATTTAATAAATGATTTTATTTTCTTACCCCTGGGATATTAGAAACGATTTCGAAGGTGACTCCACAGCCAGGGATGGTGCTGCGCTGAGACATCCTCTTCATCAGGCTCTGGGCAAAACCCTGCCACACAAACACAACCACATGTTCTTAAATTCACTAAGTAGTCTCGCAATACCAGACCTTCCTCCACAGCGCCGCGGAGGAGGGTCTGGCTAGTCCACACAGCATTCTGGATTGCTGTCTGGATTTACCCTGCAGAGATCTGAGGACCAGGTAACCATAGTCCCCATGAATCCACCACAGTTTAAAATGCCAACACAAAGAAAGCGAAAGGTGATGGACATCCGGGTGAAAATGAGGGACATCTGGCACTAGGCACCTGAACAATCTCAGAAATGAAACGTCGTCGATATGGACTAGTGGAAAAGTGATGATGGAAGGGAGAAAGCAAAGAACACCATTGTGTCAGACTGGTCCTACCCATCATGCCTCGGGGGCCGCCCACCTGTTTCCCGGTGACGTTGACGCAGATGCGTTTCCTGAGTACCAGCTGCATCTGGGCCGGGTGGCTCAGCTGAACCACTGCGCTGACGGTCAGGTAGACCCTCTGGTCAGCTGACATCACGCGACTCAGCTGGGGGCACTTATGGACCGTCGAGTCCCAGGAGGCATCCACCTTCACCTGGACAGCAAAACATCAAAAAGCAATGGAAGATGAAAGGCTATAAGTAGGGCTTCTTGAATATGGAAAGAAAATCCCAATCACTATTACTTTGGTCAATATTGGAATCACAATTATTTAACATGAATCATCATGATGTCTTTAACTGAAAGACATCAACAATAATAACGCCTAGAGCAGTGAAATTGCCCTCAAAGAGCCCATATTCTGCTCATTTTCAGGTTCATAATTGTATTTAAAGGTTGTATCAGAATAGGTTTACATGGTTTAATTTTCAAAAAACACCATATTTTTGTTGTACTGCACATTGCTGCAGCTCCTCTTTTCACCCTGTGTGTTGAGCTCTCTGTTTTAGCTCCAGAGTGAGACATCTCATTTTGCTTAATCTTTGTTGGGAGTTGCACATGTGCAGTACCTAGGTAAGGACTACTAGCCAGTCAGAAGCAGAGTATGAGGGCCTGACAGTACCTAGGTAAGGACTACTAGCCAGTCAGAAGCAGAGTTATGAGGGTCCTGACAGTACTTAGGTAAGGACTACTAGCCAGTCAGAAGCAGAGTATGAAGGCCCTGACAGTACCTAGTAAGGACTACTACCAGTCGAAGCAGAGTTATGAGGCCCTGACAGTACCTAGGTAAGGACTACTAGCCATCAGAAGCAGAGTATGAGGCCCTGACAGTACCTAGGTAAGGACTACTAGCCAGTCAGAAGCAGAGTATGAGGGCCCTGACAGTACCTAGGTAAGGACTACTAGCCAGTCAGAAGCAGAGTATGAGGCTAGCAGCTAGGCAGCATTATAACGTGTGTCTCTGAAGTAAAGGCTGGACTACAGTAGAGCTGTTTGGAGCAGTTGGTGAACAGTGTTTTCTGTTGGAGATGGTAAGTCCCTTTGGGGGGGACTTTTTCACTTTGTGAACCTATAACATGCACAAAAAAGATATATAACACAAGACAAAAAAAGAGTCTACTTGCAAAACGTTATGTGCAAAATAATGGTTTTGCTTGATTAGTCCATTTTTGTGATCACTACGAGCCGAAATCGTTATCCCGATTGAAATTTGGATTCATTTCACAGCCCTAGCTGTAAGATTTCCCTCCATCTGCTATCTAGATGGTACATTTATGATGTGCAAAAGATGTTAGTAAGACAAGATATAAGAGAGGGAAACCATCTCACCTCAGGATCATAACGTTTAACAATATGAAGGTCAAAGAATTCGTCCTTCTCCTCCCCGTTGAGTAACGCATCCAGCCCCCCGGCCAGTGGGGCTGAAAGACTGGCCTGGAAATCAT
>NC_045750.1:26647981-26650523 GCF_008692095.1 Etheostoma spectabile
GGGGGGGAGGAAGAGAGAGAGATAACAATAGGGGTTCAACAGTTATTATGACAACGGGGAATTTTGCCAAATTACAACCAGAAAGCCGGCGAGGAAGGCCGTACCACTGAGATCCAGGAACAGGACAGGGATGTGTGTTTCCATGCCAGGGACAGGGACCCTGTGGAGAGACAGGACAGTCAGCACACTGACTCAACACCTAGTCCTAGTCCATCAAACAGAGCTCCACTCATCCTTAGTGGTTAGCGTTGAGATGAAACGTTTGGGCTTCTCTCTGGAAACGGCATAACTAATGAATTAACAACTCTGAATCAGAAGCAGCTTTATTGCCAAAGTAAGTTACACTTACGAGGAATTTGCTTTGGTGGTTGGTGGCTGTACATTAATACATGTTTCAAACTCAAGGCCTGCGGGCCAAATCCGGGCCCCTTGCAGACTTTGATCAGGCCCGCATATCAGTTTAGGTTCCCAATACATTTTGGCCCACCTAGTTTTTGTTGCTTTTTCTGACCTTTTTGTGACTCTTATTACAGGGATGGCTTTTTTCCTGTTGCATGTTGGTCTCATTTGCAGTCCTAATACAGCCAATTATATTTTTGACAAGTGACTGAATGAACAACAGAATAAAAAATAATAAATCTAAAGCGCTGCAGGAACATCTCAATGAGCATTAGAGGTAGTGTTACATTGACGTAGGGATATAATTTAAGACCTGGAACACAATACTTAATTTAAAATTTTGATTTTGAAATTTTAGAGTATATTTTAGACTTTTTTTTTAGACTTTTTAAATCCACGTGGAAACCCTGGCACAAAATACACCATTCACATCAGAACTGAATAGAGTCCAAGTATAACTATGAAGTAGCATTTAAAAGGAAATCAAGCAGCTTCATAGTTCAAATGTTCTTAGCTGTCAGAGAATTTCCAACAACATATTTTTGCAGAGTAGTTCCAATGGGTGAAAAGGAAGCTCTTCCTGGAGAATAAAACAAGAAAAATACATAAAGGTTTTGAAACTGTTCCTTCCAACACACCTCTCTACAGGCGCTCCAGGGATGCCGCTGCCGGCCGACGGCACTAGGACGGCGTTGCGTTCTTCGGTGAGCGTCAGGCGACATTCCAGCAGCTGGGACTCCCGCTCCACATCGTCCTCTGACTTATCTACATGCACACACACACACACACACACACACACACACACACACACACACATGGGAACAAATCTCAAAAATACAACTAATCTTTTTCAGATATTAAAGGTGGAGGTTTTTGCATCGAATGCAATCAGGTATGGATTATGTATAAACAATGTGACACTGTAATTTAATACATCATTTATACTCCTACATTGAAAATGAAGTATTACATAAAGGGCTTTATGATCGTTAAATATTATCGTCTATTGATATTCTTTGGAATTGTATTGTGATGATATGATCACATTGTGTTATCATTTCACAATGTTCTGTTGTCCAAATGAATGATTCCACACAAAATGTCATCAAAAAGATTTTTATCCAATGTAACATAATGTTATAATACCTTTTATCATTAGACGGATATTATTATACAGATTACTATTCTAGTGTTCATTATCTTGATAATTATATTGGATTTTGACTTTGGATACTGATAACTTATCTTTATCATAAAAAAACAGTCTTATTAATGTTGTGACATTGATTTCCACCATATCTTCCCCAGCCCTATCCCATACGGTATCTAGTGTACTAAAGCTGCCTACGAATAACAACCTGCAGCTCTGACCCTTCCACACCATGAAACTCTCACAACTCAGGAAAAAGAGCCAATGTTAAGTGAGTTAAATCTAAAATGTAACTTCACGTCGCAGCGACGCTCCCACGTTGCCGGTCGGTACTCGCTTTGAAGCAAATCACCGTCACTCTCTCACTCGCTCCACCACACACTCCCCACACGCACATGCCGGCCCTGCTATTCTCCTACAGAGATCCACGCACAACCAGGACTCACGCTTTACTCTGAAGACAAATGATGATCACTGTCAGCTACACCAGCATTCATTCAGTCATGACTCAGAAGCTTCCTATTCACCCACATGTCTGTGTTGTCAGAAGTGCTGAAGCAATCTATATTTGCTTCATTGCAGCTACATATTAACGGTGACTTAAACTGTCCATCACTGCCACTCGGTTATGACAAATTAATGAAGAAAAGCAGTTCTTGTGCAGTATAATTATAAACTGGGAAATACATTTAAACATTAGTAGTGGGAGGGAATGACATGTTACTATAAACGGGGCATACTGACAGTGAAATAAAGGACTGTAAATGTTGCCGCTGTCTATCATTTCTGCTTCCATATCAAACTTATGTGCGATTTTTTTTTTTAGGCTGCATGTGTTCCACAGCTGTACCTGGTTTGCAAACTATCTTCTGTAGCTGCTGGTCCAGATACTCCTGTCTCTGAGTGAGCGTGGCCAGCCACTGTTCCCTCATCCTCTCCAGGTCTAGCTCCTACACACACACACACACACACACACACACACACACACACACA
>NC_045750.1:26650533-26654318 GCF_008692095.1 Etheostoma spectabile
CACACACGCACACACACGCACACACACACACACACACACACACAGACAGAGTAGACTTTATATTTCACAGTTAGTTTTCCGTCAGATTGTTTACAGATCTCAACATTTCTGACCGCACTTGAAGGCAGCTTCATTTCACAAAGGAAAAAAGAAGCTGTTACACACACTCCTGGGCAGTTCAGTGCTTGTGTTCCGTGTTTTTACCCCCACAGTGTTAGTGTAGTACACGTTTGATAGAGTTGAAACATTTACTGTACGGGACTCTCACAGCGTTTTTTTTGCGTCGCAGTGTGTGAAGATGCATGCTGATCTACTTACTTGGTAGCTGTCCATTTCTTCATCCCCACCCTGCAATTGAAATTGAGAGTGAATCAGTTAAAGAGTTATACAAAAGGTGCTATTTAAGTCCGGAAGTCTGATGAATATTAAATTCCTCATTCGTACAAATTAAGCATGAAAACCAAAGACCAAGGTAATTCAATATCCATAAAATCCACCAATACCAACGAGTGATGATATTCCCTGCTCACCCATTGTGATTCGCTGCCTTTGGAGAGACGGGCCTGTCGGATCTTGACGTCTCCGATGGACACAGAGAGAATAGAGGTGACGATGAGGGGCATTGTGCCCGAGTCCGGTACTGAACGCACCTTCACCTGGACCCGTCGGGACTGACCCTGCAAGTACAGATTTACATGAGAGGAGAGTAATATTTATTCCTTTAATTTTACCTACTAGTTTGAGAGGATAATGGCATCTACTTACAAACAAGAAACAATGTAACTTAATAGGGCGATTTTCCAGCTTGTATTTACCTTCATAAAAGTGCTTGTTTTGCCACTGACAGACACTTAGAATATGAATCTGAGCCTGACAACATTATGGAAATGATTTCTTCAGAGACAGACCTTTAAAAGCTCTTTGAGACCTTTCTGTTTAACCAGAAACAGCTCTGAGCTCGCTAGCACTAAACCAACCAGACTCCATTTAAAAAAGCGAAACTTTTGAGTGTATATAGAGCCAACATATTTTCACATGTAAATCATTAAACTATGTGATTATTTCAACCAAAACTAGAGTTGTGAGGGTTGCCAGAGTGGACAGACAACCCAAAATGGCTTTTTATAGTTTTGTTTTGTTTCTGTTGACTTTGAATGAAGTGTATTTTACGAAACTAAAATTACTGTCTGGTGGCTTTAGGGAACAACATTTTTGCAGATGTCTTTATGTTTAAAAAAAGAAATCCTTTCCTATAATGTTGTCAGAAACTTAGAATATTAATCTGAGTCTGTCACTGGCTAAACGAGCCCTTTTTTGAACGTAAATACAAGCTGGACAATTGTCCTCTTAACTTACATTGTAGCTTGTTTTCACCACTACCCACTGCAGGGATTTATTGTGCTTTTATAATTATTGATCTGTTTTATTGTATGTATTTATTTTGCCTGTTGAAGCACTTTGTGTTGTGTGCTATGTAAATAAAATGTACTTACAGAAAATGGAAAACTCATCGGTTCACATCATCAGTATAATAGTAGACAATAAAATTTAAGCAGTGTCCCTGTTCAAATGAATAAACCACAAATACAAATGATCTTCAACTCTCCAAACAAACAAAGATCCAGGATACCTGTCGGAGCTGGAAGACTCCTCCTGTGCGTACGTCTTTGGCGGGAAGAACCTCTACAGCGCTGAACTCTCCCGCCTCGTTCAGCTCACTCAGCTGCACCCACATCTCCAGGTGGCGGGTCACCTCGCTCCACCTGCAGGTACAGCATGGACACGCATCAGTTCAGAGCCTAGCATTTTATTAACACATACCTTTAAAGGTTGTGACACCTTGGTAGATGATGAAATGTTGGTGGACAGTTGGCCTATTTTACCATTAGAAGGTTAAACAGACACTAAAATAGCATTCATATTGTTAGATACTATGAGACTAGAATTATTTAAGTAAGACACCTAACCTTATTTTCTCACTTTTTAGAAAATGCAACTTGTAAAGGATAACTTGTTATTTATTTATTTTTATTCTACCTGGACCCTATGTTCCTGTGTTTTTGTGTCTACGTGACTGATGGGAATAACAATCTTTAAAAATTGGTCCAGTATTAAGCAAGACAAGCTACAGTGTAAATTAGTGGGCAATTGCGCACCTTCAATTTACGTCCAAAAACGTTGTTTAGCCACAGACAGGCTCAGATTATTATTTTAAGTGTCTGGGAACGTACTAAATCTGCAATGGAAAAAGGAGGACGGGGCACCGCGAGCCGAGCCGAGCCGAGCCGAGCCGAGCTGGTACTAGCATTGGGTACGCTCCATTAGTGGGCTGGAATTGAAGGTGCAAATTTGCCCCGATAGGATTACACTGCAGCCCGGTATGTGGCTGCCGGTTACAGCGTTCTGGTTTAACACTGGACCAAGATTTTTGTGCTGCTATTCTGCACAAGTTGCTGTTCTCCATCATACTCTGTGCCCAAGCTTCTCCTATATGTCTATATATGTGTTTTTATTCTATGTATTTCCTTGTTTTAAACTGACAATGACAAATGACAATGAAGTGAATCTTGTTCCCATTAGTCACTTAGACACCAATGCACTGGATATAGAGTCCAGGTTGAAAACAATTACAAAATGACCCTATTAGAGTGGAGTGGACTTGGCTGTATGCATTTGTGTCAACACACCTTTCTCTGAGGGTTCGGGTCTTGGCTTGAATCACTCCCAGGTCCCACAGGGCCAGGTTCCTCCGATGGTTGGCCTGCTTATGGCCGTACACTTCAATGGCCACCGCCCCCTCTGCCAAATAGTCCACAAAGTCCTCTGACACCGGCACAGAGAACTCCTAAAAAAGTTATAAGAATAAGACATTTTGTTTAAATTGACATCTTCTAAAACTGATAATCCCCTCTCCATTGTTGTTTCATCATTTGTTTTATTTACCTGTGGTGTTGGTGGAGAATTAACTCAAAGGGTAACTGCTGGTTTTTTCAAACCCTTTTACTATATTTTTGTGTCTAAGTGACTGATGGGAACAACAATCCCTGACAGTAGTCCAGAAGAGGGCAAGACCGCTGCTGTCGGCAACCAGTGAAACAAGCTACAATGTAAGTTAGAGGGCAATGTGCGTAAAATGCACTTCATTCAAAGTCAACAGAAACAGAGTAAAACTATGAAAAGCTGTTTGGTTTCACATAGTTGAAAAGGTCTATCTGTATAGGGATCCTTTTCATAATGTTGTCAGACACATAGGGCGTTTTCGCACATGAAAGTCCGAACTCAGGTCTGGACCAAGGTTCATGTTTTTGTTACATTGTACACATTTGATCCGCTACATTTTGGTTTCACGCTGCAGTTATCAAGCACACTAAAGACCTATACTTGACAAAACTACGTCCCGCCGTCATTCTATACATGAGCTGCGGACAAGCTATTCGGTCTTGTAAAAAAAAAAAAAAAGATAGCCTGCCAGAGCTTCTTGTATTTGGTCTGAAAGTCCGAACCATCCGAATAATGGTCTGGACCATGGTTCAGTTTGGTCCAGACCGAGACCACCTTGTTTTATTGGACCAAAATTTAGTCTTTTGATCTGGACCGTGGTCCGGGGAAAGTTTCACACCTGTAATTTTGTCTTGGCCCAAACTCAAAAGTCTGAAAGTCCGGACCAAATGACGCTTGCCCTTAGAGTTTTTGTCTTGCATGAACGTGCAAAACCTAGGGGAAGGGGTAAGGGGTAGGGGTAGGGGTGAGATAGAGAAATGAGATTCAGCCTGTCAGTGGTAAAA
>NC_045750.1:26654328-26662515 GCF_008692095.1 Etheostoma spectabile
AAAACCTTAAGTGGACCAAAGTTG
This sequence comes from Etheostoma spectabile, assembly GCF_008692095.1. NCBI lineage: Eukaryota > Metazoa > Chordata > Actinopteri > Perciformes > Percidae > Etheostoma > Etheostoma spectabile. The sequence goes on from NC_045750.1 coordinate 26,654,353, forward strand.
ACGACGCACATTTGCCCCATAGGGTTACACTGCTGCAAGCATTCTCGCTTAATACTGGACCAATTTCAAAGGTTGTCGCTGCCATCAGTCACTTACACACAAAAACATAGAAAAAGATGATTTAAGGTTGAAAATCACCTGACATAGTTTATTGTCTTGTTTATTTCTCAAATGTTGTTGAAGAGAGTGAATACGTGTTTGAGATAATGTGTGTGTGTGTGTGTGTGTGTGTGTGTGTGTGTGTGAACCTTTATTTCAAATGTTACCTTGGAGCTGTCGAAGACCACAGTGCATTGAGGGTCTCTGGAGGTGGAGGCCGAGCTGGATGACACCATCTCTGGAGCGATGAACACCGACTCGTCCTGCCCCCAGAAGTGGTACTGGCAGAAGACAAAGTTGGACAGGTGGCGCGGCAGACCGTTGGCCTGGAGGATGTTCACCTGAGAGAGCAGAGACGAGGAAATGCACTCAGCTACACAGGTAATGATCAGCAAACACTCGGCCTGTAACAAGTATTACATAACTGTCTAATCGCAATCTTTTTATGTAATGGTGGTTTCTTTGTTTAACCGCCATTCACTGCTTACATTAGCTAAGGTCCTAAGGGGTATGGCTGTTAATGGTAATTGTTGATTTTGTTTAGATATGCTAAATTGTAATTATATACGTGATTATTTGTCGGGCTGTTGAGCTAAAGCTATGCTTGTGGCAGCTGTCTCAAGCCAGAGAAATTGAACAAGATTGTGTTTCTGGCCCGAAATCGGCTTAACAAACACGCTGATTAAATAAATTGATTGAGACAATTAACTGTACAGGAACATTTGGAATTGTTCCAGCTTACAGTCAGTTGTTGGTTTCTGTCAGTTTGACTCTCAGGGTTCAGGAGAGAGTGGCAGACCAGACATAAACACAAACACAGATCAATTTTAGTTTGGCTCTCTTCTAATATCAAGAAATATTTTTCACACAGGGGAAGATGATTTAGGTCAATATGTAAGATTGCTCCGGTCTTCTATTTCATTTCATCATAAGAAAAACAGAATCACCAGACAAACAGGATATAACGCCGACCCAGAGGTAATTACACTTGCCATATTTTTACAGAACAGTGAGCTGGAGAAGACACAACTGTTTGACTGTCTCCCAGATCCATTATTAATCTGGAACTATTTTTCCACACAGGAGACATGCCTACAATTTAGGAAAAAAATGAAATCATGCTGAAACCATGCAGGAACTCATTGTGCACCTTTTTTTCAAGCAGTATATAATTCATTCATTATTATAGTATGATTATTTTAGGTGTTATGCATGACATATTTTTAAATTAGCATTTTGTAAAATTTCTCACATACCCCCATTTGGGAATGACTGGCATAGAGGATCCAGACTTGTATGTCAGTGAAAGGAGGCATATGATCCAGATTATCAGGTTGGGTTCTCATGAATATTTTGGTGGATTTGGCTCAGTTATAACTAAATGTCAAACAGGCCTGAGGTTCTCACCACACAGTCCAGTCTGCGCTCCTGTGGATCTCCGTCTGTGTTGCTGTGCTGAAGTACAGACTCCTCAGAGCCCTCTGTACCCCGCCAGACCTCGACATGCAGCCGACCGGCCACCTACACACACACCCACACCCACACACACACCAGCTACACACACACACACACACACACACACACACACACACACACACACCACACACCACACACCCCCACACACCACACAGACAGCACAGGCATTCTTATGTCACTTTTTGGTGGGAGCAACAGCTGGGCGATATAAGAGATAATCAAGGTCCCATAATTTTGACCAACTATTTTGACCTTGATATCACAATATTGCGGGATTTTAGATAAATAATCACCAGTAATGTGAAAATAAGGTACATTATAAACTAGTCTGGGAAGTTCAGAATATGACATCACTTTACTGTAATGCAGCCTTCAAAACCAGAAAAAGACAATAGACAGACCTGATTGGTTAGTTTCTCTCTACTGACAGACCTGATTGGTTAGTTCCTACTGACAGACCTGATTGGTTAGTTTCTCTGTACTGACAGACCTATTGGTTAGTTTCTCTACTGACAGACATTGGTTAGTCCTCTCTACTGACAACCGAATTGTTTAGTTTTCTCTCTACTGACAGACCTGATTGTGTTAGTTCTCTCTCTACTGACAACCTGATTGGTTAGTTCTCTCTCTACTGACAGACCTGATTGGTTAGTTCTCTCTACTGACAGACCTGATTGGTTAGTCTCTCTCTACTGACAGACCTGATTGGTTAGTCTCTCTCTACTGACAGACCTGATTGGTTAGTTTTCTCTCTCAACTGACAGACCTATTGGTTAGTTTCTCTCTACGACAGCCGATTGGTTTTTCTCTCTCTGACAGACTGATTGTTGTTTCTCTACTGACAGACCTGATTGGTTAGTTTCTCTCTCTACGGACACCTGATTGGTTAGTTCTCTACTGACAGACCTGATTGGTTAGTCTCTCTCTACTGACAGACCTGATTGGTTAGTCTCTCTCTACTGACAGACCTGATTGGTTAGTCTCTCTCTACTGACAGACCTGATTGGTTAGTTTCTCTCTACTGACAGACCTGATTGGTTAGTCTCTCTCTACTGACAGACCTGATTGGTTAGTTTCTCTCTACTGACAGACCTGATTGGTTAGTTTCTCTCTCTACTGACAGACCTGATTGGTTAGTTTCTCTCTACTGACAGACCTGATTGGTTGTTTCCTCTCACTGACAGACCTGATTGGTTAGTTTCTCTCCTGACAACCTGATAGGTTGTTTCTCTCTCTACTGACAGACCTGATTGGTTAGTTTCTCTTACTGCAGACCTGATTGGTTATTCTCTACTGACAGACCTGATTGTTAGTTTTCTCTCTACTACAGACCTGATTGGTTAGTCTCTCTCTACTGACAGACCTGATTGGTTAGTTTCTCTCTACTGACAGACCTGATTGGTTAGTCTCTCTCTACTGACAGACCTGATTGGTTAGTTTCTCTCTACTGACAGACCTGATTGGTTAGTTTCTCTACTGACAGACCTGATTGGTTAGTTCTCTACTGACACCTATGTATTTCTCTACGACAGACCTGTGGTTAGTTTTCTCTACTGACGACCTGTGTGTTTTCTCTCTCTACTGACAGACCTGATTGGTTAGTTTCTCTACTGACAGACCTGATTGGTTAGTTTCTCTCTACTGACAGACCTGATTGGTTAGTTTCTCTCTACTGACAGACCTGATTGTTGTTTTCCTCTACTGACAGACCTGATTGGTTATTTTCTCTCTACTGACAGACCTGATTGGTAGTTTCCTCTACGGACAGACCTGATGGTTAGTTTCTCTTACTGCCAGACCTGATTGGTTAGTTCTCCTACTGACAGACCTGATTGGTTAGTTCTCTCTACTGACAGACCGATTGGTATTTCTCTCTACTGACAGACCTGATTGGTTAGTTTCTCTACTGACAGACCTACATGTTTTGGTGCGTATCTGAGTGTGACTGGTGCGTTCCCGCCTGCCCAAACGAACCGCACCAAGGGGGGGGTGGAACCATTCAACTGGTCTAAATGAGGCAGGTGTGAGGCGCCCTGAGAACAAACTCCTCCACTGCTCCCAGTGGGCTCCTACCTCTCCATTCTGGTTGATGATGGGCACTGCGTACTGCAGCTTGACGTCGTAGAACAGACAGGCCAGGAAAACGTTGGCCACGCCGATCAGACTGTGGTTCTCCTGTTCATCGAAGAAGGGGTCGGCACGTTTGAAATAGGAGCGCATCACCTGCATCGGACCGATGAATAAATCACTTGTTAGACTAACTCCACAGACATTGTGCAAATGGTAAACTGTATGGTTAGCAAAACTGAAAATCTAAAGCACATAAAACATAAACTGATGCTCTACAGAATATAATGTAATTAAGTTATCTAAGTCTGTGGGTCAAACATGCTCTTATCTCCATTCACTCACAGAGTTGTCTTCATCAAAGTCCTTCCACTCCTGGTAGAGTTCCCTCATGTCCACCAGCCTGTTCTCCAGCTTTTCCAGAGCCCAGATCTGCTTCCCTTTACTTTTACGACGAACCTGGATGGCCGGCTCACTCAGCACTACATCACGCTATAGAAATGGGAGAGAGAGAAAATGGGTTTTCATTCATGTTGTCCTGAGAATCCAAGCAGAGGAGCCCCCTAAAACTCCCCCCACTGCAGCCTCTATGCATTAGTCGGCTGGCCCTCGCTACACACTCCTCGCCTAACTCACTGGTACCAAACTCAATTTCAAATCCTTGGTAGGCAAAGCCCCGCTGTACCTACGCTCGCTGGACACCATCGTCCTGTCCGATTACATTCACGCTCTGCTCCCCCACCCCCCATTGGATTTCTGCAATCCTTTATCTCAGTCTCAATCTTCTCCTGCATTGCTATTATATTCTTTTTGACGCCCTATCTGTGCACTATACATCCGCCCTGGTATGCTCGACTGTCATTCCTCCAACCTTTGCACACTACAATCTGCAGTATGTATATTAACTCTCTTTACTACATCTCAGCATTTATATATTCTGTCTATTCATGTATAATGTGATATTACTGACCTACATCATCATCTAGAGCACACTTTGCATAAACTTTATACTGACTCTTTAATACATCTCAGCATTTTATAGACTGTCTATTCATGCATATCGTATTATTACTGACCTATATCACTAACCAGACCACAATTTGCACTAACTGTATATTCACTACAATTCAGCATTTATATATGCGTTGTAACTGCTATAACTGTTCATGTTTTGTTTTGTTTGGCTCCTCCCTACATCACAGCAATGTCACTGACTGTCTTTTCATGTATACGATGTTATTATCATATCACTTTCGCAGACCCTTAATCCTGCTCACACTTCACTTTGCAGTTTTTAATCCAACCATCCATCCCTCTTTGTCCGCTCATCCGGTATCGAGTTGCGGGGGGAGCAGCTCCAGCAGGGGACCCCAAACTTCCCTTTCCCGAGCCACATCAACCAGCTCCGACTAGGGGATCCCGAGGTGTTCCCAGGCCAGGTTGGAGACATAATCCCTCCACCTAGTCCTGGGTCTTCCCCGAGACCTCCTCCCAGCTGGACATGCCTGGACCAGCTCCCTATGGAGCCCCCCAGGAGACATCCTTACCAGATGTCCAAACCACCTCAACTGACTCCTTGGGTCCTGACCCAGCCTTCATGACCATAGGTGAGGGTAGGAACCAAAACTGACCGGTAGATTGAGATCTTTTCCTTCTGGCTCAGCTCCCTTTTCGTCACAACGGTGCGATAAATTGAATGTAAACTACCTTCCTGTTGGCATCCAGGTTGGCAGCAGGTATCTGCAGAGTGACCAGGTACTCCGTCCTCTTGCTGAGCTCCTCGGCAATGAAGCCGGCCTCCTGGGCCAGCAGGTTGGCCCGGACTATCTGCTCCCTCAGGCGCCGCAGGCTGCGAGTCATCATTGCTTCCCTGAACCCCGAACACAAAGATGAATCAATGAATACTTTAATTTGAGCGTGTAAAAGATAAGAAAAATACAATAAAAGCTAAATAAACAAACTAAAACACATTATCAACATAACATGCCTGAAAAGGAGTAGGAAGAAGCAAAAAGCTTATTTGAGCCTACACCTTTCCCAGTACTCTATAATAATAATAATCATTGTGAATGAATGAATCTTTAACACATGCTTTACAATTTGCTACATACTGTATATGTACATACACACATCATCATAGAAAATAAATCATGTAAATAAACAAATCAATCAATAATGTGTGAAAAGACCTGGTCAAAACGTTCTACGAAGCAGCTATAGAATCTGGCTTAGGGCGTTAAGTGAGTGAGTCCCTGTCCCCTTCTGGTGGTCCACCTTTTGGTCCTCGTTAAGAGGACTGAGCTTGGTTCGTTCAAAGCGCTGTATGTGAAAACGCCCTTAACTGCCAACAGGGGGCAGTGAGGGTTTCACATCCTCCCGGTGCATCTCACCTGTCCTCGCTCCAGCGGCGCATGCGCTTGTTGGAGCCGGGTGATGTCACAGCAGTGCCCGCTGGGTCCAGGCCTTGTGAGGACCTCTCAGGAGTAAGCCTCTGGCGGAGCTGCTGCAGCTCCTGCTCGTACATCTGCCTCTGGCGCTCCAGGGCACAGCGCTTCTCCTCCTCGTGCTGCCTCTCCAGGGTCTGCAACACCGCCTGCAGAGGGTCTGAGGGGGAGGAGGAAGTGTTATTATGGAACCCACTGCAGTTCTACCACCCTTCTAGTCTGGCTCTCACCAGACCGAGCTCAGTCTTTTAAGACTGAACATTAGTCTGGGGAGTCTGGGAGGCGGGACCATCGGGCATAGTTCAAATGACTTTGTACGCAATTGGCTAGTCTTTAAATTTGATAGTGCCAGTCAGTAGTAAGGCAAACACTTCTTTTGTAGGAATAGTTCCAGTGGCAGGTTTGCCGACTTAGAGACAACAGATCAAGTCTAAAGAAGCAAAGTTTTCATTTACAGGATGTGAAACAGGTGGGCGTAAAAATCATTGTTTTGCTTGATTTACTAAACTCTATGATGGCTAAGGAAAACTGTTGCTGACTTTATGTCGACCTAATCGTAAGCGAGAAAGCTATATGAGACATGCAATCAAAATGTCAAAGATATTTGACGTTTTCAAAATAAAAGCATGTCCATAAGCTATACATGTCTGGATGCTCTGGATGGGATTCTCATTTGCCAGTGGGGCCCTTGGTGGAGTTGAGTGTGACATGTCCATCCTAAAGGGAAAAATTCTGCTATTGTTCAGTCAACCCCAAATAAGCTGGCACTGCCTCACAGGACTGCAATCATTGTTTGTCGGAAATCCAATATTTACCTCATTATCTCTATTTTGGCAAGGAGAGTTTTCTTCAGAGCACTGCAGGCTTTACACAATCAGAACGTTGTGGAAAATGGAGATTAAAGAGGTAAATATTGAACTTTTGGAACCTCAGAGGAATCATTTGAGGTCTAAATATTTGGATTATACTGCAGACAAGCAGTTTGGGGTAACTGGATGGACATCCTATGTTTTTGATAAAGCTTTAAAAACAGGACTGGTTAACTTAAACAGAGCTATTCTCTCGTATTATTTAAAGAAAATGACCCAAACAAACGAGGCAATCCTGTTAACAAGTACTGTGGGTGTTTCCAAAGCCGAATGTATCATATTCCTCTGGGTCATTGAGCTCCATTGTTCCAAAAACTATTAATGAGCCATGGCTATAGTCAAAAAAAAAAAATCTTTTGTGACCCTTTGAAGAATATATATATTTCATTCTTTACCGGCATCTTCTGTTGAATATTTATAATCGACAACATCATGTGTGACCTTGGGGATGACTCCAGTTACCATACAACGTTTTCATCTCCTCGCTTACACGGGTAAACCAACTACTGTGGTAGCATTAGCTTCAGCTAAATTATAAACAGAACTGTAGCCATTCCAAATGTTATCATGTCATGTGACCCAGATAACGTAATAACACAGGTACACAGCCTATGCCTCTTTATTATATTATTATAACATTTAATATTATATAAAAAGTTGCATTTCTTCTTAAAATAACATAAACTTGGGCGTCTGCGTAGCTCACCTGGTAGACCACGCGCCCATATGCAGAGGCTCAGTCCTTGCCACAGCGGCCGCAGGTTCAGCTCCGACCTGCGGCCCTTTGCTGCATGTCGTCCCCCTTCTCTCTACCCTTTCATGTCTACTATGTCCCATCAACAAGTAGAACATTTCTCCTCATCAATAAAACAAAGCACCAAGAATCCCTTTGGAACACCTGAACATAATCAAAGCCCTTAGGACCGAGGTCACGTTAGCGATTAATTGCGGTTGAACAAAGAAATGGCGATTACTTAAAAAATTGCAACTAATTGTCTAATTGCAGGCCTAGTGTTTATACTATTACTCGGAGCTCCTTGCTTGTATCCCTGTGATCTCATTGGTCAGAGGTGTGGATTGCTCGCCCTCCAAAGGCAGCGACGAGACGTCCCTCTCCAGGGAGGGAACGGTGTGCTCGCCGCTCGGCTCGCTAGAATATGTAATATGTCAGCAAGCAACGCATCATCAAGGCTGTGTTGTAGATGTTG
>NC_045750.1:26662525-26701813 GCF_008692095.1 Etheostoma spectabile
AGTTAACCATATGCAGTGCACCATCCATATGAAGCACATTGCACGCATCATTTGGGGTATATGAATGGAAGACGATTGCAGAAGTGACACTGATCTGTGTTTTTGGTTATTGCTTTTAAAGAAATGGCAGAGCAGATTCCCAAAACAAATCCAGTGTGGCAGGGTTTACATTTTTATGATGTGAATTGAGGGAGCAAAAGCAGTATCGGCTCCAATTATCGGTTCAAGAAGCTTGGCAGTCTGTATTGGTCATCGCTAAGGCTGATGGGGAAAAAATTTTGTATCGGCACTGAAAAATACATATTGGTCAATACATAATTGTTTTTGAATTGGAGGGATTTGAATTGCTATTTGTCTGATTTGAAGGCATATTCTGGAAAGAACATGTGATGTTTAGAAGTCAGAGAGACTAAATGTGATCAGATGATGGATCATCTCCAGTGTGTAGTTTATTAACATCAGCAACAGATCGCATTGACAGCTGCTCTGTCGTAATAACAACAACCGGACACTGTGTACAAGCTGATATATGATAACATTTAGCGGGATGTGAGTGTTTGTGTGACTTCCTGTTCAGCCTGAAGGCAGCTGGAAATGGCTGTAAAATGTCCGACTTGACCACGGCCTTATGTCACCGCCCCAGAGCCGCCGCCGCCGCCTGCTCTCATCCTCTCTCTATATGCGAACATATACATATCTCTCAGATCTGATGTCAGGTGTTATGACACACTAAGGCGTTAACTGTGTGAAAACGTTGAGTAATGCACTGTCACTTCATTTAGCGCAACTGTCTTAAAGTCTAAAACATGCTCAAAGGAAGATCCTTTATAGAAACATATTCTCATCTAATTTACTGTGCGATATTAAATAAACACTCATTCATCTTCATCGTGCATTCAGCTGGTGGACGGTTATTTGTTATGTGCAATACACTTGGCACTTTATCCATTTTATTTTGTCTCTCTTTATCATACTTTGTCATCTTTATTCAGTTTCAGCTATTTTTGTTGTGGGCTATACTTTTGGATCTCACACCCTTTTTATTATGCTCCCTCTGTCATTGATGACTGGCAGCATGAATATGCATATGTTTTGGTTGTTTGTAGAAACTGAATTGCCCTTCTGGGACGAATAAAGCTGTATCTGTAACTGTATCTCTCTTAAGGAAGCACACCTATGTCAGTGTGACTCACCGTTGGTGCCCATGCTTTTCATCATGACTTCGGCCTGAGCGAACTCGTAGCCGAAGCTCAGCTCGCTCGACAGGTCGCTGGACGCATCAAAGTCCACCTCCAGCTGCTCTGTGCTCAAACACGTCTTCATCACGGCGCCGATCTCCTCGTCCTCAGCTCCAGCACGGACCATTTGCCTCGGCAGGTTGATCCTGTGTGTGTGTGTGTGTGTGTGTGGGCGAGAGAGTGAGTGACAGAAAGAGGAAGTGTATTGTAGCGAATATAGGAAGAGACACAATGAAGCGTTTGTGATCACATGTAAATAAATGCCGCTAAAGCATGTTAGTGTTGGAAGGAAAAAACAGCGCGCAGATACAGAAGCCAGCTCTGTCTCTGCAGGGGGAACAGACCTGAAGAAGTGGTTGTTTCCCCACAGGATTCTGTCCCCGTGCTGCAGCTGGACCGGACTGGTGACTGCAGCACCGTTCAGACATGTTCTAGTGGGGGGGAAAAAGAAGATTGGTACAACATAATATTAACAAATACAAATCAAGGATTGTTTTCACAAGTAACTTAAAACTGTCATGATTTATCAAATCACTATTAATACAATTTATTTATATAATTATATTATTTCTCCTCCAAGACAATGTAGGGGAATATTAGGAGAATATCCAAAATATTTAAAGGTCCCATTGCAGGAAAATATCACTTAACATTAATATGCGTCCCCCCAGCCTGCCTATGGCCCCCCAGAGGCTAGAAATGGTGATAGGTGTAAACCGAGCCCTGGGTACCCTGCTCTACCTTTGAGAAAATGAAAGCTCAGATGGGCCAATCTGGAATCTTGCTCCTTATGAGGTCATAAGGGGCAAGGTTACCTCCCCTTTCTCTGCTTTGCCCGAGAATTTGGCCCCCCCATGAGAAAGAGACACCATGGCTTTCAAACAAGCAAAGTGGGAGTTGGTCAAGCCCCCCCCCCAGCCTCTACCTTGCCCCCCCATTCTTTGAACACTACAGTAGGCTATATGCCAATGTTGTTCATTTATGTATATATATTGCGATTAATTGCGAGTTAACTATGACATTAATGTGATTAATTGCGATTAAATATTTGAATCTTTTGACAGCACTAGTTCATATGTATGAGAAAGCCAAGTCAGCGGGGCCCAGAGCGGTTCCCTGTGACGTCCCAGAGACCCCTGGGCTCAGGCTGAGCCGCCTGCGTACCGAGCGTTGCGGTGAGGACTGAGCACCACGCCGTTGTCCTCGGTGATGTCGATGACGCAGTGCTCCGCCTGGATGGCCATCCCACACAGCTGGATGTCCTGCGAGTCGGCCGAGCCCACACGCGTGTGCTCCTGGACACGGGACACACAGGAGACATTAGAGGTAGGAAAAATAAAAATAAAAAAAAAGATTCACCTATGTATTCAATTTCAGGTGACGACTTTTATAATTGATTTCTTTCCAAATGATTTAATATTTATTTAAAATATGTAAAAGCACAGTAAAAGCAGAAAATGTAGAAAATCCATGTCAGAAGACTGACTGACATGTCTGACATGGAAAACAATTCGTTTTTAAAAAATGTGTCATGATATACTGCCTCTAGAATTTTACTATTCAACTATTGTTTTTGTTTAAGAAGGAAAAAAAACAACAACCCAATAATCGAATTGCAATACTTCTAGAATTGCAATGAATGAAAAAAATAATACAAATCCAATCGGCACCCCATGTCTCAAGAAAGAATTCAATCTAGACGAAAGCATATATATCTGTGCATGTGTGTGTCTGTGTGACCGTGTGTGTGTGTCAGAGGCAGTCCGTACATAGTACTACATGCACAATACACAACTCTGGACTGTGTGTGTGTGTGTGTGTGTGTGTGTGTCCAGTACCTTCAGGTAGTAGACCAGCAGCTCGTTGAGGGCAGGGTCAGCGTTGAGGTTGACCAGGAAACACTTGTCATCCACCACTCGGATCCCAGAAGACTGCAGGGAAATGCCCAGACTCTCCAGCTGCCTCTGACGCTCCTATATGGGAGAAAAACCCATTTGATGCACTAATTGATTAGTTAATTATTCTAGTCTTCAGCTGCTAGATGAAAGAAATGTGAGAGTGAAAAAAAGGAGCTGAGATGAGGGTAGTGTGAAAATAACCTCCCCACTGAACACAACTTAGTAAAGAACTTGAGTTAAAGTTGAAATTAGTCACAGTGAATGAACAATTTTTAATTTTATGTCCTCAGTTTGATTAAATGTGTCTGAAGAAATCAACAGAAATGGTAATTGAGTTCTGTTTAAGCATAACAAGAATAAGATTAACTTTTTTATTATTAATTGATCTCTACAAGGGGAAACTGATTGTGAGTGTGTGTTTGTGTTACCTGCGCAATAGCCTCTAACCAAGACGGCTTTTGTAACAGCTTTTATTACTGTAACTGCTGGCTAAATAGTAAAACACTACACAATAGTGAATTTAAAGTCACTTTTCAAATAAATTGCCCTTATTTTTTAAGTAAAAACATTGCTGTCAATAGCTGATGCTGAGTGTGTGTAGCGGGAGTCCAGTGCACTTGTGAGGTCCCGACAGCAGGACCAAAATGCTGGACCCCCCATAAAGTGACGTTTGAGGGTTAAGACTTGGTTTTAGTTTTAGGATTAGAATTAGGTTATGGTTATGGTGAGGGTAAGGGGCTAGGGAATGCTTTATGTCAATGATGGGTCCACACAAAGATAGAACCACAAACTCTGTGTGTGTGTGTGTGTGTGTGTGTGTGTGTGTGTGTGTGTGTTTGTGTGTGTGTGTGTGTGTGTGTGTGTGTGTGTGTGTGCGTGTTACCTGGGCAATAGCCTCCGTCTTCTGGAGTTTGTCCTCCCAGGTGACTGTCATTTCTTGGATGAGTTTCTCCGACTCCTCCAGCCTGTCCTTCAGCTCGGGGGCCTTCATAGACTGAGAGGGACAGAAGACGCATTATACTCTCTGGGCTATTTATTCAATGGTCACAATGCTTGCGCAGGTGAATGTGATCTGAACCTCGGCCTCGGTGAGCTGCTCCCTCAGTTTCTCCACTTCCTCTCGGAGCTGTCGGATGATCCTGGCGTTGGGGTCTTCGTTGACCACGGCGTGGTTGACGATGCTCTTGGCCCTGTCGGCGTAACGCAGGGTGGACAGCGTCTCGTCGTAGTTGTCCGCGGCAGGGCTGATGGTGGCGACCATGGCTGTGCGGCTGTTCCCTCCCAGGCTGTCCTGCAGGTAAAAACAATGCCAAACCTTTGAGTGGACAAGACTTAAGAAGTCCCATAAAAAAAAAAATCTCAAACCAAAATTAAGGAAATCTACTGCTTTGATTAGAGAAATAATTAAAAATTAAATTTGATTCATGGACAATGCTGTGTTTGAGGGGGGAGCAGGTTTTACACAGGGTTTTATTTTTTGTATTAAACCTTTATTTATTCAGGGAAGGTTGACTGAGAGGCAGCCTCTCTTTTGCAGGAACGCCGTGATTCCATTCCCACAGTTCCACATTCACACCTGGAAGCTGCCGGTCCAGCCGCAGTCTGATCTGCTGCCACTGAGGGGTTTTGAGGTTAAGGGCCTTGCTCAAGGGCATCTCAGTGGTGGTAATGGGGAAGGGACAAGCGCTGCTCTTTCACTTTCCCCACCCAGATTTGATCCAGTTGGTCTGGGGACTGAACCGACCACCACTGTCTTAAAGCTACTTTGAACACAATCACAGATCTACAAGGAGCCATATTAAAGTCTAGTTTAAAAAACTCTGGCAGTATGAATCTGAACTTATAAAAGCTAATGAAAATAACCAGGAGAGTCATAATGGGAAACAGGCTAAAATATAATATTATACAAATACAAGAATACAAGTTACAGTGAGTAAGAAATTAATAACTATTCAATTTAATAGGTTGTAACCTAACCCTAATAGGTTTAATTCCTGTCAGTGTATAATATTCTAGATAAATAATGTTAAATAGGTTTGGAATTATATTTACAACTGAAATAATTTTTTTGTAATTTCAGAGGGAAAAAAATCGTTGGGTACCGGGAACTGAATTTCAGGTACCGGTATCAGGAATAGTATGGGTTCGAAAATTAAATGCAAAAGGAACTGAAACTGAAGATACACATACATCAACCCGTTGGTTGGAACCCGTTGTGGTTCTGTATGATCAGGTGTCTGTGTTATTGTCGAAACCCGTCGTGGTTCTGTATGATCAGGTGTCTGTGTTATTGTCGAAACCCGTCGTGGTTCTGTATGATCAGGTGTCTGGTTATTGTTGGAACCCGTCTGGTTCTGTATGTCAGGTGCGGTGTTTATTGTTGGAACCCGTTGGTTTGTATGATCAGGTGTCTGTGTTATTGTTGGAACCGCTTTGTGGTTCTGTATGTCAGGTGTCTGTGTTATTGTTGGAACCCGTTTGGTTCTGTATGATCAGGTGTCTGTGTTTGTTGGGAACCCTTGTGGTTCTGTATGATCAGGTGTCTGTGTTATTGTTGGAACCCGTTGTGGTTCTGTATGATCAGGTGTCTGTGTTATTGTTGGAACCCGTTGTGGTTCTGTATGATCAGGTGTCTGTGTTATTGTTGGAACCCGTTGTGGTTCTGTATGATCAGGTGTCTGTGTTATTGTTGGAACCCGTCGTGGTTCTGTATGATCAGGTGTCTGTGTTATTGTTGGAACCCGTTGTGGTTCTGTATGATCAGGTGTCTGTGTTATTGTTGGACCCGTTGTGGTTCTGTATGATCAGGTGTCTGTGTTATTGTTGGAACCCGTTGTGGTTCTGTATGATCTGTGCTGTTTATTGTTGGAACCCGTGTGGTTCTGTAGATCAGGTGTGGTGTTATGTTGGAACCCTTGTGGTTCTGTATGATCAGGTGTCTGTGTTATTGTTGGAACCCGTTTGGTTTCTGTATCATCAGGTGTCTGTGTTATTGTTGGAGCCCGTTGTGGTTCTGTATGATCAGGTGTCTGTGTTATTGTTGGAGCCCGTTGTGGTTCTGTATGATCAGGTGTCTGTGTTATTGTCGGTGTGTACCTTGAGCAGCCAGGTCAGCACAGAGTCTCTGTAGGGAACAAACTTGGTCCGGTTCTTCCCTGCTCCCTGGTCAGCCAAGGCCGAGATAACTAGACCCAGAGTGCTGAGGGACCTGGAGGGAGACACACAGGAGGGAGACCATGCCGGTCAACCAAACTTCAATATATACACATCTATCTCATATATGATTTGCACATTTGTACATTCAATCTTCAATCACACCCATATTTAACATAACCAATATATATCATATATATTGTCTGTGACTGTCTGTAATTGTGTTTCTCTATGTATGTGTATTATTTACTTTATATGTCACCTTTTTGTTACATAGTAAAGAAAAAAAACCTCACTGCATGAACATCATGGCATGAAAAAGCTCAAATATTTCAAATACGCAGACAGGGGTGCTGTATAAATATGTGAAATACTCTTTATGTTGCAGCATGTGAGGGAAAGAGCTTCTTGAACTTTATTAACTTTATATGAACTTTAGCCACATAACGTTAGCGACACTTTGTTAGCATCCTTTTGCTAGCCTTAGATTGGTTTCTTGTGAGCATGATATACTTTCGCAGGTGCACCAGGAAGTATCTTGTGTGCATGAGAAAAAGAAAAAAGGTATGTCATGTCCCCTTAGGTGTCCTCCGTAGTCTAGTGTTGAGCCATGCCACGCATCTATTTTCTGTTCTATTCAATTCAATTTGATTTAAATTACCAAATCACAACAGGAGTTATCTCCAGACACTTCACAGATAGAGCAGGTCTAGACTGTCGGTCTGTTGACTCACTTATTGATGTTACTCCCTTCTTTCAGCCGCTCCCCCGCTGCTCCGGTCTTGGCTGCGCGCTCGCTGCCAGCCAGATCCACCAGACTCAGCTTGCTCACCTTCTCGCCGCTCGTCTGGAGCAGACACACGGCGACACACAGGAGACGTACATGATGGTAAGCTTTATTTCTAAAATCCCTCCACCCTTTTCACTCATTGCGGAGCAAGACTTTTCTGAAGGCCAGATGCAAATCTGGAGATTTATAGTAGACCTTAAATGGTCATTTGGGTATTTTTAAACCTAGACCCTGTTTCTTCATGCATAGGTGTATAGGTGACGGATGGAAACAAAAAGTCTTTGAAATTGGTATTGAGCCCTGTAGTTATTAGAGTTACTATTTTAGATGTTGTATTGTCTGCACGTCATATGCGTCCTTTTTTATGTCCGACTAAAAAGTAAATCACTACATAAGAGTGAATATAAGGTCAATTTGAAAAGAAATTGACCTTAAGAGAATTGTTGTTGAGAATTGTTATGATCCTGTTGTCATTTGTTGATGCTGACTGTGTGTGTGTGTGTGTGTGTGTGTGTGTGTGTCTTACCTTAGACTGTAGGTCCATGAGTGTGTGTGTGAGGATGATGTTGAACACAGCGTGGGATCTGCTGCTCTCTTCATTCATATTTGTGGCTGCCACGGTGCGAGATTTATTTCCTTCCGACATCAGAGACTCGATGTCCTGTCAGAGACAACAAACAAACACACGTCTCGTCTGTAAACCATACTTCATAAAATATCTCGTTCCCCTTGGAAACACAGTGTCATGAAAGCAGGAAGAAAATCAGAGCAGAAATGAGACAGAGTTCATAAAGTACCTTGTAGCAGGACACAGCCAGGCGAGACAGACCATCAACATAAGGCCCCAAAACTTTATGCTCTCTTACTCTCAGCGCTTGGCGATTTCTACAGAGAAGAGACAGTTAGCAATCTGTTGTCCTCAGGTCCTGTTCTGTCTCACCCTACTGCAACGATGGTGAATTAATGCAATATTTGTGAAATTCATACAATGTGTCGAACCATTCTGAATGGAGTATCGTGGTGCTACAGACATCCCAGCCTACCAGCATACCCCACAGACTTAAGAAAGAAAGTCTTTGTTTGGTAAAAGAACACTATAATCATTTACATTCTTTTGTTGTAATATCTTTCAATGAAAATGGGAATCATGAGTAAAAACTTATCATTCCTTCCAATATCGTGAATTGCAACTAGATATTTTCCTTATATCATGCAGTCCTAAATTGGTTATTCAATGACGAAGCATTTTTCCACACTCAATTTGGTCGGGGCCTTAAAAGTATCGAATTTGGTAACCAGCCCTACCGAAATGACTGCAAAAGGACAGCACAGAATCCCAAATATACTGGGATTGTCTTAAAGAATGCAGGGCCAGGGTGTTCCCTGCATACAGGAGGTTTTGCCCCCCCCAAAAGAGGTTTTAGCAGCCCCAAAGGAAAATCACCAGCCCCAAAATGAACAAACAGAACATGAACGTCAATGGGAGCGCTTATCTTCAGTTTTATCTCCAGAGTCGGGCTGTGTCAAATTCTTCTGGGGATTTATTTTTTACTCAAGCATAATATTGATTTTTCTTTATCAAATTGTTAGAAATAACAAGAAAATGCATAGATGTATGTCATATAAGGTTAAACAGACTCATTGCCTTTACTGTATGTGGTCTGATCATGCTTACTGTTCTGCATAGTCAACAAGACCAAACCTTCCTCACCCTTTGGGGTCGAGCAGGTCTCGGACCTTCTCGTTGTAGATCTCCATGTAGGAGACCTCCACGGTGAAGCTCTCCCCCTCCCGAGCCTCCTGCACAGTCCGGCAGAACAGGGAGCTGCAGAGCCGCGGGATCAGACCGGGCTGCTCCGATGAGCCCATCATGGTGTACGACTTCCCAGAGCCTGTAGGCACACAGCTATAGTTCACATAGATTCTGGGAAGAATAATCAATTCACAATTCAATCGATTTTTACAAGAAATCTTAAAGAGGAAATAGGAAAGAAGGGGACAAGAAGCGTTTTATGGACCAAGAAAGTCTGTAAACACAGTACAATGAATAGAGCTACATTAGCTGGTCACATGGGTCCCATTTAACATGAAAAACTGCAAAAAGGATAACATAATTAAAGATAAAGTCAATTTAGAAAAAAAATGGTCTTAATGTATATGCTAGAGACATGATAGGTTTCGGTGATGTTGGAGCTGTGGAAGCTATTGAATGATCAAAAAAGGCGTAATCATACTGTATATTAAATCAATAGCATTTTGGAGGGTAATGCTAATGATTCTGGAAGGGGAAAAAAACTGTACCCAGAACTATGAATAACAGATGAACCACAGCACCTCTTAAGTTTTCATGCTAATTCAATAAGGATGAATTAACACTCCAGGGTGCAACTGAAAAGGACTTAGTCTGAGAGGCAGAGTTTCTAATGAGGTAGCATTGCAAAATGAGACACCCTCGAATAAAAAGCAAAGTAAAGTGCTTGTTGAGACAGTCTGAGAATGTCAGGACATTCATGTTTTGGTTTGTTAGAGAGCAAAGGTGATCCAAAGTCAGAAAATGATCCCTTGAACACAGAAGTTCCCATGAAGTTTATGGCTCTATGGATAGAGATAGATGGAGAGCACCAGTCTGGAGTGCATGCGTCCTTAAAGTGTCACTACTGTTTCAACCTGGACCATGTCTTCCTATGTTTCTGTGTCTAAGTGACTGACGGGAACAACAATCTTTGACATTGGTCCAGTGTTAAGAGAGATCGCTGCAGTCGGCAGGGGAGAAACAAGCTCCAATGGAAGTTAATGGGATAATTGTCCCGCTTGTATTTACCTTTAATAAAGTGCTCATTTTTTTGCAGCTGACAGGCTCAGATTAATATTCTAAGTGTCTGACAACATTAAGGAGATGATTTTTAAGGAAGTCAACCTTTCTTATGAAGAGTAAGATCTTTATATTGAACATAAAAACATCTGCAAAATTACGTTCGCTAAACCCACCAGACTCCATGTAAATAAATAGTAATTTTAGCACCATGAAAAGCCGTTTTCAACCACCACAACTCTATCTGAAGACCATTACGAATGAAATTTAGGACTCATATCGCACCCTGTTGAAATGTATTTAAAAACCTAGAAAACAATATTTCAGCATAATTTAAGACTTTTGTATGGCCTAAAGTTTTGATTTTGAAATGTTTTATGTCTTTTTAGACTTTTATAGACCATGGAAAGCCTGCAAGGGCCCCTACTGCAGGTTTAAATGTTACCTGTCTGTCCGTAGGCAAAGATGCACGCATTGTAGCCCATGAAGGCGCTGTCCAGCAGACTCTCCCCGAGGCACTGGAACACTACATCCTGACCTGCACAAACATCCCAAAACACACTTCAACAGCTCAACGCACACAGACCGCAACACCAACTATACAACTAACAACATTAGTAACAAAGCAGAGTGGACGAGATACTAAAGGGAAAAAACAAAGAAAACATTCTTCATTTACAGACATGACTTACTGTTCCCTCTTTTTCTATACAAGACAAGACTCACAGCTGGAGCTGGAACAATTCCAGATTGTACTGTGCAATTAATTGTAATTGTAATTAACTGCGGTATACAAAAACATTGCGTTTAACAATTATGTAATAGTTGTTACAGGCCTACACACAGCCTAAATAGACTCGGTGGTCATTATGTTACACAGGCTGGTGAAATATTAATACTCGTCACATTGTTTCTTTTTTATGCAGACCAAATTAAGCCCCTCTATTTATTGCATCCCTCCTTCACATCTTTGATTGATTATGGGCATATTAATCTGTCTTATTTATAAGTGTAAACCAATAAAGTAAAAAAAATAGAAAAGAAACCTAGCAATAGTTTTGTTCTCCCCAGTTACAATATGCAGGGCAGCAGAACTACTCTCGATGTAAACAACGTGTAACTCTTCATCCCCCCCCCTTAACAGGTCCCTTTCTTTTGACTCTATAAATAGTTCAGAATATCATATTCGATCAGGAACTAAGTTTAAGAAGCGAGTCACCAAGCGGTGTGGAAAGCTACACACAAGCTAAAAACAGAACCAAACAGGGTGGAGCCGCCGTGGAAACCAACCTGCAAACTTGTCTTTCCGAGATTCATCGATTGACCAGAAGCAGTGGTCGTAGGCAAAAACCTGAAGAGAACACACAAGATGCAAGAGGGTGGATGCCAGTTTACATCTAATGCATGGCTGGATAGTAATGTGCATGTAATTTAATACTCACCTTTGGCTGATTTCTGAAGGACACAGAGAGAAGAAATAAAGAAAATATCAGTCTACAATTGGTCTCAAATAAACGTGAAGATGCCAACCAACCTAAACACTATTTCAGATGGTACCGTCGGTCCATCGCAGTCCTGTGGGTTCACACGCTAACACAGCAAGATGTCTCGCCAAGGCAAGAGAATGCGTAAATATTTCACATATACATACAGTACATTTCACATGGCAACACTAATCACACCGGCAACATTCGTTCATCTGATATTTTGGTCCTGGTGAGAAGCACTTTTGGAGATTCAAAGCAAAGCAAAAGTATATTTGCAGGGAAGGCAAAGCAAGAGCCCTGAGGCCTTTTATCCATTCAATAGTTGGATGTTAGATGCCTCTGGGATAAGCTGTGGAAAACATTTATATAATACAAATGTATTAAATTGGTCATATTATGTTAATTTTCAGGTTTAAAATTGTATGTAGAGGTTGTACCAGAATAGGTTTACATGGTTTAATTTTCAAAAAAACACCATATTTGTGTTGTATTGCACATTGCTGCAGCTCCTGTGTGTTGAGCTCTCTGTTTCAGCTCCAGAGTGAGACATCTCACTTCTGTTACATCTTTGTTGGGAGTTGCACATGTGTAGTACCTAGGTAAGGACTACTAGCCAGTTAGAAGCAGAGTATGAGGGGTCCTGACAGTACCTAGGTAAGGACTACCTAGCCAGTCAGAAGCAGAGTATGGGGTCCTGACAGTACCTAGGTAAGGATAATAGCCAGTCAGAGCAGAGTTGAGGCCCTGACAGTACCTAGGTAAGGACTACTAGCCAGTCAGAAGCGAGTATGAGGGCCCTGACAGTACCTAGGTAAGGACTACTAGCCAGTCAGAGCGAAGGTATGAGGTCCTGAAGTACCTAGGTAAGGACTACTAGCCAGTCAGGAGCAGAGTATGAGGCCCTGACAGTACCTAGGTAAGGACTACTAGCCAGTCGAAAGCAGAGTATGGGGTCCTGACAGTACCTAGGAAGGACTACTAGCAGTCAGAAGCAGAGTATGAGGCCCTGACAGTACCTAGGTAAGGACTAACTAGCCAGTCAGGAAGCAGAGTATGAGGGACCTGACAGTACTAGGTAAGGACTACTAGCCAGTCAGAAGCAGAGGATGAGGTAGCAGCCAGGCAGCATTATAACGTGTGTCTCTGAAGTAAAGGCTGGACTACAGTAGAGCTGTTTGGAGCAGTTGGTAAACAGTGTTTTTTGTTGGAGACGGTAAGTCCCTTTGGGGGGGGGGGGCTTTGGGCTTTTTCACTTTGTAAACCTATAACGTGCACAAAAAGATATATAACACAAAGGAAAGGGGGAAAAGCCAAAAAACATAATATGACCACTTAAATAAAACACTTCTTAAAACACACTTTTATAGAGTTGCTTTTATATGTGGTGCCTTCTATTTATCATCTTTCTCATTGTCATTCTGTCCTTTCCTTTACACTATTCCAATGTTGTGTATTTATGGGTATATTATGATCGGATGTTTATGTATGTCTATTGATTTGTATGTCACTGTCAAAGCATTTTGCAAACTATTGTTTTTAAAAGGTGCTATCAAGTTCTTATTTTCAGATTCATATCTATTGTGTGCTTGCTTATGAAAGAGGAAGATGTGAGTAGGCATCGTATTTCAAAGTTGACACACGGCTCGCAAATGCATTGCAAAATCAGCTCTTAGCTGCATGGATGCATTACCAAAGGGCCAATCGGACCCGGGCACAGAGGCTCGAAGGGGTCAGGGGCCCCTAAGACAGATGTGACATTCTTTTTTTTAAGATTATGTTTGGGGGCTTTATTCCTTTATTTTAGAGTGACAGTGGGTAGACAGGAAAGGTGGGAGAGAGTTGGGGGATGACACGCAGGAAACATGGGGTGCACGCTCTTCCTGAGTGAGCTAGAGGCCCCCCCCAGATGTGACATTTCTTATAAGAAAAAAAGAGCTCAGTCAAAAATAGGGATATCATGATCATGTTTTTTCCCTTAAACATTAACTACAGTTTGTCTTTCTGGACGAGTATTAACTTATTAAAATGAATAATATGTCAGTGCTGTGACCTCTTGGGTCTAAAGAGATACTTAAGAGATACAGAAAATCTGACATGACCCCAGGTCAGAGTCAGTGGAGTAAGCAGGGACAGCTTCAACGGTACAAAGTCAAAAGGTGTTTTAATTGTAGTGGAGCATGAAAAAAATCTGTCGAGCTGGCTAATCCTCTTTGGCTCATTGGGAATCAAGCGGAAAATGTGACACAGCACGAAGAAGCTCAGAGTGAAAAGAGTGTCCCTGTGACACAGGCCGAGCCTCAATCTCTGCATTCATCACAGAGCACTTCACGGCACAGTCACTGCGTCTTAGGTTCACCCCGGAGCAGCCGACAATAGCATCCCATGCATCACGCAGTCGACACCACATTCCTGCGAGCAAACGTCAAATGTAATTATCAAACATGTCCTATGCTGCAGTGCAGCTTCCCCGTGTTGTCCTACAGCAGTGTAGCATTCATGAAACCAGCACTAGTCCCACCGTGAGACTACCTGTACGTGGTCTATATCGACCATGTCTCATTTACGGGACTGTTTCGGCGGATCGGCCCTCACCTTCTGCTTTCCATGTGTTGGCATTTTAAACTCCAGTGGATTCGGGAAACATCCTCCGAGCTAGAACCAACAATCATATTATATATTTATAGTTGGGAGTAAGAATCTCATCACATATTCAACATCCATTTTAATTCTACAGCTTGCTTCCCTCAGTGCACATATTCCACCAAAACAAGCGCCCTACCGAGGCTAGCGTCGCCCACGGCGATGCTGATCGGTTGAAAGAAATGCCAATAAACCAGATCATGTTTTTCTCCCATCCCGGAATGCTGTGTGGACTAGCCAGCCCTCCTCCACAACGCTGTAAAGGAGGGTCTGCTACTATGTGCCTGTGCACAAAGTAGGAATGTCACCATTCTACAAATCCCCAGTTTGACTTTCGATTATAACTTCACTGTGATTCCATCTTTTTTTTTCCCAACAGAGACGAAAATTCCACAATAAGAGCGACTAACAACTCGCAACAGCTACTTTGTTTCTCAAAATGAACAAAGTGCAATTGAATGCACTGTTAGTTTAACAAGGTGCACCATGGAGTCTCGTCGGAGCCCACATGCTTCACCTTCGTCGTCTGTTTACAAAACTCACTCCAGAGGAAGGCAAAATGTTGCCTTCAGGGAAGCATGGGGATTTTCCAGTTCTGTTGTTTCCCTGTAACCTCTGACTCGGGCAGTGGCTATGGTGTCTGGAATAGTCAAGCTACAGGCTACAGGTAAGCTAACGCTACCCTGTGTCTACAGCCCCATGCTCCCAGCTGGCAAGTCGCACTGTGTCTGTTGTTGTTCTGTTCTTTGGATGTGTGCAAGTAGGCGGGGGTAAGGAGGAAAAAATACTGGGAGAATTGACGATCCTGCTTTTGATTTCGATATTCAAAAATGAAAGCTCATTTCGATTGATTTTTGACTGTAATTTAAAATAGTGACACCCCTAGTAAATAGGCAACTAATTGCTAACACGTTTGCCATATAAACATAAAAATGCCAGTGTTGTGTTTACAGCTTGTTTCTTCTGCATCGAAGTGGCCAAACAATCGGTTATAGCAGCGTAAAGTCTGCATTTAGCCTTTCACTTGCTTTCTTCTCATTACAGGAATTTATTATTACTTTAGCAAGTTGCTTGCAGAGGCTGTGCAGCATCCAGGGTGATGCTAGATCAGGCTATGCAATCCTCACATTGGCCGTTAAGCTTACATAACACACCAATATATGGTATTAGAATGCTGCTCTATAGAGATGAGCTGGAAATCATCTAGAATAAAGACTATTATTGGTTTAAGGATCACAAATCTCCTTCACCTGAGCTTCGAAACATTGAAAACAAAACTGTTTTCAAGCATTTCCAAACTTATTTCAAAACAGCCATTTCACATGATGAAATACGAACAAATCTATTTGAGTTGGTCAGCCATTCTGTGAAAATGTGAGAAACACACATTGTTATATTTGTTATAGTAAGATCTATCATACCTAAAGATAGGCACCCAATCTCCAGGGAAAGTGCGGTACCATACATTACTTAAAACACACACTTCTTCTTCACTCAGGCAGAAATATCAATTTGGGGTTCATAAAAAAGGCTGCAAATGTAGTCCCAGCGACACATGGGGGAGGCTGTAATGAAACAAGGCCTCCCTATGTGAGGCTTGGCTAGTCCATGAAAGAGCAACATTAAGTCTCTCCTTGTCTGGCAAGGGCATTCCTGAGATAACTGGCAGAGCCTCGCGGCTCCATGGAGTCACTAAAGAGGAGGGTCAGCAAGTCTATGGCCAACAACACACAACCCTACACAACTAGACTGCCCCTGATCCAAGCAGGTCCTTCTGGGTGGATTCTGTACAAAATACAATTTTTGTTCACAGACGTTCCCGAGGATATAAAACAAGCAAACGTTTGTGAGTCCATAGACAGATACAAACAACTCTTCAAAGTGGGGCTCTTATCAAAGCTAAGTTCCAATAAGAAAGGCTCACAACTCCTGTTTTGTTCTTCAGGGGCCAATAAATATTCCAGCAACAAAACAAGGTCTGTTCACAGCATGTGCAGTAAAATGGGATCCATGAAACTATGCTTTACAGTCCGGTGGACTATTGGTCGGCTCCAAAATTATTGTAGCAGACCCAAGGCTTTATTAACCACCTTGAGGGTCTGACAGCTCCTGCTGTATTCCTGGTTGCAGCTACCAAGGGTGCCAATTCATATCAGCACCCCCTGAGGCTCATGCTGCAATTTAGTTAAACCTGTCAGGCCGAGAGCTGACCAAGCACAAACCTTGTAGAATTGGCTGGCGAGTGACTCCCCCAACAAACAAAGCTTTTCTTTAACACAGATTATGCTCGTAATACAATACACTCCATTGGGAAACTAATCAAGAGTGCCTTGATGCAGTAACTGATGCATCCCAATTTAAATCAAATACTTGCTGACTGGCTGCTTAAGATCTGTTTACTTCGCCCATTTGTGCTTTTCAGAGATTTTGGAAGTGCTGGTCTGCGTTGCACTGAGCCTGTAAAACCTGTTCACATTGAGCCCCAAAGGGCAGCTAAAGCATGTCAGGGCAGAAGAGACCGACACAGATACATACACACACAAAAATGCATATGACAACTATGAAATATGAGACTCTCTCTCTCCTTCTACAAAGACAGATATTCCTTCTCTGTCTAACTCGAGGGGATTGCCCGATGGCATATTTACTGAACAAGGTAACTTGAGAAGGGGCCGGACCCTCCAGGGAGCATCCACCTGCCCTGACTCACTGTCTGCCTGACGGTATGGAGGAGAGAGGAGGACTGCTTTGGTTACACAAACACTGGAGACAAAACATTCCCACCTACAACATCTACCATCTTGTTACTATTTTGATCAATTACACTGATGTGAGTTGTAATATCATAATATTAAACCAAAGAGTAATTCATTTAAATCATGCGTCTCAATTCTTGTCCTCCTTTGTTCTTTTTGCTATAAATCCTAGCTTAGCTTCCTGAGCAGGACTGAGCTGGAACAGACACGTTGTTGTTGAGAAAGGAATGATGCAGAAAGGACAGAGGGAGGATGGGTGGGGTGAGGGCTAGATGTTAGCTTCTTCCAAGCAACTGGGTGCTAACTTGACGAGCTGGTTAGAGTCTGTACAAACTATTCTGCCAGTAGTCCTGAGGGAATTAAGTAAGTGGAACTCCTATTCTTTAATTACTGTGTGTATATACACTGGAATAGAGCCAAACATTCACTTGCTACTGCATAGAACTGGGTTCAATTCCAGGTGGTGGTAGACAAGACAACAACCACCAGAAACTTCCAGTTCTGTTTTAGTCTCAAGTTAAGACTAACAAGTCGTGAGTCAAGTCCTGAGTAAAGACCTGAGTCAAGTTCTGAATAAAGACCAAAATGTCCTGAGTCAAGTCGTGAGTAAAGACCAACATGTCCTGAGTAAAGACCAACTCGTCTAGAGTAAAGACCAACAAGTCCTGAGTAAAGACCAACTCGTCCAGAGTAAAGACCAACAAGTCCTGAGTAAAGACCAAAATGTCCTGAGTAAAGACCAACTCGTCCAGAGTAAAGACCAACAAGTCCTGAGTAAAGACCAAAATGTCCTGAGTCAAGTCCTGAGTACAGACCAAAATGTCCTGAGTCAAGTCCTGAGTAAAGACCAACTTGTCCAGAGTAAAGACCAACATGTCCTGAGTCAAGTCCTGAGTAAAGACCAAAATTTCTTGAGTCAAGACCAAAATGTCCTGAGTCAAGTCCTGAGTAAAGACCAACATGTCCTGAGTCAAGTCCTGAGTAAAGACCAACTTGTCCTGAGTAAAGACCAACTTGTCCGAGTAAAGACCAACATGTCCTGAGTCAAGTGTCCTGAGTAGAGACCAAAATGTCCTGAGTCAAGTCCTGAGTAAAGACCAAAATTGTCCTGAGTCAAGTCTGGTAGAGAACCAAAATGTCCTGAGTCAAGTCCTGAGTAAAGACCAACATGTCCTGAGTCAAGTCCTGAGTAAAGACCAACTTGTCCTGAGTAAAGACCAACTTGTCCAGAGTAAAGACCAACATGTCCTGAGTCAAGTCCTGAGTAGAGGCCAAAAGTCCTGAGTCAAGTCCTGAGTAAGACACAAATGTCCTGAGTCAAAGTCCTGAGTGAGACAAAATGTCCTGATCAAGTCCTGAGTAAAGACCAACATGTCCTGAGTCAAGTCCTGAGTAAAGACCAACTTGTCCTGAGTAAAGACCAACTTGTCCAGAGTAAAGACCAACATGTCCTGAGTCAAGTCCTGAGTAGAGACCAAAATGTCCTGAGTCAAGTCCTGAGTAAAGACCAAAATGTCCTGAGTCAAGTCCTGAGTAAAGACCAACATGTCCTGAGTCAAGTCCCAAGTCAAGACCAACAAGTGCTGACAAGAGTCCAAGTCATGTAAATCCAACCCAAACCTTTGCCATTTTCACTGGAAAATATCATGCTGCTACAGCGGAAGCTGAAAAAAGGTAATTAAATTATAAGTAAAGTGCAAAATAATAAATCAGTGTGTGAAACTGTGCAGCTTACCGGGGGTCTCCTTTGTTCAGGTTGGTGACGGCCGGATGCAGAACGGTCTGGTTCCCCTCCATCTCCACCACACATCTTGTCTTTAGATCTTTTTCTGGATTGGATGGAAACGGAAGTCAGCGAGAGAAGGGGTGTATTTTAAAGAGGCTTTTCCCTGCAGTACTATCAGTACCAGACTGTTGACAGGTCTGACACACACACACACACACACAAAAAACAACACCACAACACACACACACACACACACACACACACACACACACTTAGAGAGGTTGAAACTGGACAATATATCTGTATATCTGTTTTGTGCAATAACACTGGCCTGACATGTGTGCAATCTCAAATACCACAATTTTATTATTATATTATATTAACTTTCACCATTCCAAATCCTTAATTAGTGGAATTATGTAAATAATGTATAATAACATTCCTTTATGTAAATACCGTACGTATCCAATTCCTTATATTTCTTTATTTCGTATTTCTACACTATTTATAATATTGTGCAACTACAACACAGAGTTTCCCTTCGGGGATCAATAAAGTATTTCTGATTCTGATTCTGAATGGGCCTAATGCAGTAATTTATGGGTCTAAAAAAAGCTGTGAAATGTACAGTGAACAGAAATGCATTTGCAAAAGGGCTCCTCAAAATTTAAAATGTACTGTTTTAACAGTTGAAATAGCATGTACTGTATGCCTTGGTCATTCTAACTTTCCTAAGTAGTCACTGACCCAACAGGTGGCGTACATCATACGTGTGCCTGTTCCTCCTGATCGTAACACAAATGGCACAACATGGAGAAGCAGGAAACAGTTTTATTGATGGTGATTCATCCAGGACTAGCCTGTGCAAACATTACAACCACTCCACTAATCTCCGAGCACACAGTAAGGAAAAACAGGTTCACGGGCACTCTTCCTCATTCCTACGTACTGTACAAGCTTTTCAAGGCAGGGACAGCGTTGGAACTTCCTGTCAGAGCAGGAATTAGGGCACGTGTGTTATGAGATTTTACCCTTAATTAGATGTATGTGCAGTCCAAAAAAACCTTGCGGGAACCCAATTGGAAATGGTGATATTTTATATTACTTCTGTGGTGGAATGTTATTAAGTACATTTAGTTAAGTACAGTTAAGTACACATTTGAGGTACTTGTACTTTACATACTTTGTTTTCTTTTCAAGCCAATTTAATATGCATCTTTAGTTATGTTACAAAACACAGACAACAAGTGTAGTTCAAAAGAAATCAATACTTGACCAATACAGATATATAGATACAGTAGATAGCTAGATAGATATATAGATACTTTATTTATCCAGAAGGAAATTGTGGTAAATAAGGAAAGAGGTATACTGTAGACCAAAACATAGGAATGGAAAGGTATTGTTGTATACTGTTTAAGTCATTGTAATACCTGAAAGATTGTTTTCTGTATTTGCATATCTATTTGTTTTGTAATAATACGACATTGTGAAGTAGGGGCAGGGCATAATAAGCTGTATGCTTCAGCCTGCTCCTTCTTGAACTTTCCTTTTTTATTATTTTTTTGGTCTTTGGTTTTCTGTCAGGATATGATGCCACTGTCCTTTCCACAGTTTTCCATTTTCTACTCCCCAGGCACTCTGGCCAAATCTTTTCCAAAGAGGGACAGAATAGACCTTTAAGGGCCTGGCTGTGGGAAACAAACTCTGTTAAACACAGGAAAGAAGCCTCTATTGTTGGGAGAAAACCACAAATTAACCCTGGCTTCACAAACCGAAGGGGGGGGGGGGGCTGTAAAAGTGTCTGTAAGGCCAATTACAACTGCAGTGTCACAAGGTGTCTGACATCATACTCACCTCTCCTGTTCATTGGTCGAACACGAACAGCGACCTTTACATTGGCGTCATTGAGGCTGCTGTCATCCATGGTGCCACCTGACCTGTGGCAAAGGAATGAATGGACACACGTAAATGAGGGGGGGGGGGGGGGGGGGGCAGTAGTTCAGTCAGTAGGGGAGCTGTGTTGGGAACCTGAGGGTGGCTGGTTCAAATCCCCATACGGACCAAAGTGTGGTGGTGGACTGGTAGCTGGAGAGGTGCCAGTCCACCTCCTGGGCACTGCCAATGCGCTCTTGAGCCAAGCACCCGACTGCTAGGAGTGCCTTTCTATGGGCAGCCCCCCCCCCACTCTGACATCTTTCCATTGATGCATGTATAGGTACTGCGCATGTGTGTGTAATAAAGGCCTGTGTGTAATATCAACAGTGTAAATTGGAATTTCCCCTTGTGGAATAAATAAAGTATATATTATTATTATTATTATTAAAACCAATAATAGTCTTACTTTAAGCAAAATTTTGCAACTGAACACAGCTTTTTCTCGCGAGAGCGAAGAATTAATAAGCACAGTAAACACTAATGCTTATAACACTATATTAAAACTCCAAGCAGCGAAGACACACTTCCATTAGGACAGAGGCTAACAGGCTAAAGTAAAGGCTACAGTAAAGAGAAGGGACAGAGAAGAGAAGGGACAGTGAAGAGAAGGGAAAGTGAAGAGAAGGGACAGTAAAGAGAAGGGACAGTAAAGAGAAGGGACAGAGAAGAGAAGGGACAGTGAAGAGAAGGGACAAACCGTGTGAAGGAGTGCGCAGTTGCTCCCTGTCCGACTCCCACCCTGGCAGCAGCAGCTAGCCGGGGACGCTAACGAGAGCTGGGTAACGGCAAGCATACAGAGAGGGGTCAAATGTTTTCAGAAGTACCTCTGGTACATGAACCTGGTCCAGGTACAGGGTCCTGGGACACCCTGCTATCTATTTGGAAGCCTAAGAAAGCACTTACGGCAGCGCGCAGTTCATTCCCTCCGCTCCGCCACCTGTTGCATTTCCTGAAACTTCCCTCAGAGATCAGTCAAGCCATGTCAACTCGCAGCTAATGGGGATTTGCTGTGAGATTTAAGCTTCCAGGTTCCCAAGTTGCGCTCTGCTCTGCACACACTTGCACAGTTGGTTTGAGAGGGATTCAGCGCCCCAGTGTGGATCCACGTGCATTACAAGTCTGGGGTTGTCGCTCAAGGAGAGTTGTTTAAAACATGACAATAAGTCAAATATCCTCAGTTAATGCTAACTAAACTGATGCAACTGTTAACGACTTTACCCTCGGAACCTTTAAGAAAAGTTGAGTACTCAGCTGTTTAATGAATAGAGAGAATGAAGTGTTTACGCTATTTTGCGACAGTTTCATGTGCCGTACGACAGAAGCCGTGTCTGGACGCAACGTTGAGTTGTTAACTGTTTCTGACAGCCCTCTCGGGTTTAAAACAGATGCAATTTCGCAAACCAGCATCCAACCGTTGGAAAATTGGACTGTGTGCATCAAGGAAGATATGGGGAAGCCAAAGAAAAAGAGTGAGTGTGTGACAAGGTCTTAAAAAAGTCTGAAATGACTTTCAAAACCGGGTCAGACTGGCTTTAGCTTTTTGCTAATGCTAACTCCAAGTCTTCATAACACGATGACAAAGATTAAACATACTGCGCATGACTTTTAATTTGAAACGCGATTCGTAACGTTACATCTGTCGAAAATACTCCGTACCAAAGCCTGAATTCATCCAGGTATTGACAATGGGTTTTATAAACTGTACCGTAGCTCAATATATTATCTAACGTTAGCTAGCTAACACCAACTATAACGTTAACGTTACCTGGAGCTTGTAGATTGCGCATTTTGAGCCTTGGTGGTCCCTAATACTGTATCTGAAGTCTCTTTATATAGACCTTAGTGGTCCTAATACTGTATCTGAATCTCTTTATATAGACCTTAGTGGTCCTAATACGTATCTGAAGTCTCTTTATATAGACCTTAGTGGTCCCCTAATACTGTATCTGAAGTCTCTCTTTATACTTATGGCCTAAGTGGTCCCTAATACTGTATCTGAAGTCTCTTTATATAGACCTTAGTGTCCCCTAATACTGTATCTGAATTCTTTTATATAACCTTAGTGGTCCCCTAATACTGTATCTGAAGTCTCTTTATATAGACCTTAGTGGTCCCCTATACTGTATCTGAAGTCTCTTTTATAGACCTTAGTGGTCCCCTAATCTGTATCTGAAGTCTCTTTATATAGACCTAGTGGTCCCCTAATACTGTCTGAAGTCTCTTTTATATAAGACCTTATGTTTCCCCTAATACTGTATCTGAAGTCTCTTTATATAGACCTTAGTGGTCCCTAATCTTTATCTGAAGTCTCTTTATAAGACTTAGTGGTCCCTAATATGTATCTGAGTCCTTTATATAGACCTTAGTGGTCCCCTAATACTGTATCTGAAGTCTCTTTATATAACCTTAGTGGTCCCTAATACTGTATCTGAAGTCTCTTTATATAGACCTTAGTGGTCCCTAATACTGTATCTGAAGTCTCTTTATATAACCTTAGTGGTCCCTAATACTGTATCTGAAGTCTCTTTATATAGACCTTAGTGTCCCTAATACGTCTGAAGTCTCTTTATATAGACCTTAGTGGTCCCTAATACTGTATCTGAAGTCTCTTTATATAAGACCTTGTGGTCCCTAATACTGTATCTGAAGTCTCTTTATATAGACCTTAGTGGTCCCTAATACTGTATCTGATTCTCTTTTATATAGACACTTAGTGGTCCCTAATACTGTATCTGAAGTCTCTTTTATATAGACCTTATGGTCCCTATACTGTACTGAAGTCTCTTTTAATAGACTTTAGTGGTCCCTAATACTGTATCTAAGTCTCTTTTATATAGCCTTAGTGTTCCCTAATACGTAACTGAAGTCTCTTTTATATAGACCTTAGTGGTCCCTAATACTGTATCTGAAGTCTCTTTTATATAGACCTTAGTGTTCCCCTAATACTGTATCTGAAGTTCTTTATATAGACCTTAGTGGTCCTTACTGTATCTGAAGTCTCTTTATATAGACCTTGTGGGTCCCTACTGTATCTGAAGTCTCTTTATATACCTTGTGGTCCCTACTGTATCTGAAGTCTCTTTATATAGACTTAGTGGTCCCTCTGTATCTGAAAGTCTCTTTATATAGACCTTAGTGGTCCCTAACTGTATCTGAAGTCTCTTTATATAGCCTTAGTGGTCCCTAATACGTATCTGAAGTCTCTTTTATATAGACCTTAGTGGTCCCTAATACTGTATCTGAAGTCTCTTTATATAGACCTTAGTGGTCCCTTATCTGATCTGAAGTCTCTTTTATATAGACCTTAGTGGTCCCTATCTGTATCTGAAGTCTCTTTATATAGACCTTAGTGGTCCCTAATACTGTATCTGAAGTCTCTTTATAGACCTAGTGGTCCCTAATACTGTATCTGAAGTCTCTTTATATAGACCTTAGTGGTCCCTAATACTGTATCTGAAGTCTCTTTTATATAGACCTTAGTGGTCCCCTAATACTGTATCTGAAGTCTCTTTTATATAGACCTTAGTGGTCCCTAATAGTGTATCTGAAGTCTCTTTTCCAAAATCTTTTCCAAACCACTGTTAATCTCACTATATTGATAATCTTCGTTAGGTGATCTCAGCCGAGCTGAGCTGATGATGATGACCATTGCCGATGTCATCAGTCAGCTGGTAGAAGCACACGAAGAGGGCAAAGACATCAATCTCAACAAGTAAGTCTTCCCCAGGCAATCACTTTCAGCACCACACAAGCATTTTATTGCAGTTACATGCAAGATGGATGGCCTAAAACCCATGTTGTGTACAGATTACATTAGGTACGAAGTAGTATGTTTGTTTTAAACCTATTTATAAAACCATTCACTTCCTCCTTTGATTTGAATGTAGCGCTGAAGAATTAAAACAGACGGTCATGCAGTAAAGTCTGCCTATTGATATTGTGGAAGCGATGTGTCAATACAAGTTTTAAATTACCTCAGTTGACGATCTCTGCTTTAGCATGTATACACACTTTTTAGCTGTCCATCGGGTTCGATAATGACACTTGCTCCAGGGATGGGGGCTGCAGGGGGGTGGGTTCAGCGACCTTGCCGCTGGTGCCACTTCTCGTGGGCATTGAGTCTGGACCTTGAGCCGCACACTCGTCCACAGATGGAGCAGGGGAAACCAGATGCCGGGGGGGTACCAGCTGCCCACTGGTGTCTCTTCATGCCCCTCTCGGATGGCCGGTCTTGGTTGGTTTGGTGTATCTGAGAGACTGCAGTGGCACAGGTGACCTGCCAGGCTGATCTGTTTGCTTTAGGAGGTCCCTGGTGTGGTCCTTAAAGTGCCACTTTTGCCCTCCAGCACACACACACACACACACACACACAAAACACATACATACAACATAATAAAAACAAAAAAATAAAAAACATCATACATACTACACACACACCACCAACACACCACACACACACACACACACACACACACACACACACACACACACACACACACACACACACCGTTGGCCACACATTATTAAAGAGTTGGAAAAATACTCTCAAAGAGACTACATACAGACTCAAATGACAATTAGTCAATCAGCATTTAAATACTGTAGTAATATTTTGGCATTTATCAAGCAAAAAGGCAGAACACAACTGGTTCCAGCTTCTTGTTTTTTTCTGTTTCATATATTGAATATAATGAATATATATAATGAATGTCTGTGTTTTGAACTGTGGGTCGGACACAATTGGTTTAAAGTGTCAGAAACGTTGAACCTGTTGTACAAGCGTAAGATTAAGACTTAAAGTTTTTAATACAAGGAAGTGTTATTGTATATGATGTGACCCATTGGAACTTTGTGCAAGACTCCTTTGAATTGTACTTGTATGCATATTCATATTAATAGGAGGAATGCAAATGACTAAAAATGATGCGCTGTCTCTTACTACGATGCACACTAGACTAAATTTCTTTTATGATTCTGTTTTCAAAAGAGTGAAGACCAAGGCTTCGGCTAAATATGGCCTTGAAGCTCAGCCTCGGTTGGTCGACATCATCGCTGCCGTTCCACCACAGTACCGCCGGGCTCTGGTGCCCAAGCTAAAGGCCAAACCCATCCGCACTGCCAGTGGGGTATGTAGCTCTCAAGCCTGCCATAGACAGATGTCTGTAATAATCTGTCTGACCTGAGGTGTAATGCTGAGCTGTGTAAGGCTGGAACCAAACAGTTGAAACGCATTGGGTGCTGGGACATTCTTGTCAGTTACATTTGTACAAGTGGTGCCTTTCATATTCAATTCAATGTTCAATTTGTCCAATAGAACAATGTTTTTAATTATTTCCTTTCATTTGTTTCAAATTCAACAAGTGGTTTGTTGTATTTAGCAGAATAATAAGAGCAGCAGATATGCAGAACTGAGTATTTATACTATATCTGTTTATTTATTGCAAGTTATCTCGTTATTGCGATGTTCAACAACATTATCGCATGTTTTTCTTGTATAATGCAGCCCTACTGTGATAGGCCTGTGTATCTGGTGTTAAACTTGATTTATGTTCATGCCATATTAGATGAATAAATATCCCCAACAGGATGATGTTTACCCAGTCAGCTCAGCTGTTTGTACCAGTGATGGAGTATTTGAGTTGAGTCACTTGACTCGTGACTCAACTTGGACTCGCGCACTGATGACTTGGACTCGGACCTGAGGATTTATGAAATAGGACTGGGAATTAGGATGATGTTTCTGACTACTTTTTTGCCTAACGGGCAACGATGGAGTACGCAAGTCCTGGACTCATGACTCAGACTCAAACTCAGGTTATAGTGACTCGACTCAGACTCTTCCTTGGTATCTTAGACTTGGACTTGAACACTGCAGACTCTAGCCTTGACTTTGACTCGACAGTTGGCCCCTGCAACGCTGCATGGAGCTCGGCTTTTAGACTTCTGTACATAAAGGTTCCTCTTCTCTGGGAATGTGAAACAATCGATGTTTGTGAAAGAAAGTTATGAAAAATACAGCGTACTGAAGTTCGAGAATTCAGGAAATCATTAAACGCAATACTTCTGTCTTCTGTCCAGATTGCAGTGGTGGCTGTGATGTGCAAACCGCATCGATGTCCACACATCAGCTTCACAGGCAACATCTGTGTGTGAGTAACATGAGTCCTCCTCCCTAAAATGTTGCAGTTTATTTAGTTCTACTTAAATTTGAAGATTGTGCACTGCTTAAATGATTTTGTTAATTTACATTTGAGTAAGTGCTGGTCAGAGAACTTCCTCCTGCTGTTATTGCTTATTTAGAACAGTTTGTTTTTCACCATCACATGTTTATTGATGTATTGTTCTTACATTTCAAGCATCTCTCAATCTTTACTCTTGCAGCTACTGTCCTGGTGGACCGGACTCAGACTTTGAGTACTCCACACAGTCTTACACTGGCTATGAGGTAAGACGGTGTCCTGCTGTCTCCGGAAACAAGGCCCATACCAGTGATAACAATATTGATAACCAATATTAGGAACCGACTTAATTCAAAATTAAGATTTTTGAATGTTTGGGAACACAAAACTTTGTTGAAATGCTTCAAGCAATTATTTAATGAATTATAATTTTTGTCTCTCTCTCTTCTTGTGATAGCCAACGTCCATGAGAGCCATCCGAGCACGTTATGACCCCTACCTTCAGACCAGACATCGGGTGGAGCAGGTCAGTGTAGCCTTGCCGTGCACACATATCTTTTGTCCTTTCAATGGCTCTTCACTTTAGACATGACGTGGTATTAGAGCTGGGTGATACGGAGAAAATCAAATACGATGGTATTTTTGACCAAATACCTCCATGTTAATATTGTGGCGACAATATAGGGTTGACTATTGGTGCTGTCACAAAATACCCCCACAATGAGACTTTAAAGATTATTTTTTGGGGCATTTTAGTCCTTTTATTTGAGAGGAAAGTTGAAGACATTAAAGGGGAGAGAAAGGGGGAATGACATGCAACAAAGGGCCACAGGTCAGACTCGAACCCTGGGCCGCTGCAGCAAAGACTGAGCCTTAGTACACGAGGCGCACGCTTAACCAGGTGATCTATCTAGGCGCCACCACAGTGAGATTTTAGATAAATACTCACAGTAATGTGGACAAAATGAGTGGGTAAAGACAAATAAGAGAACAGTCTGGGAAGATGAGGTAATGACATCTCTGTTCTGTAATGCAGCCTTTAAAACCAGGAACAGACAACACTAACCCTATAACAATATTACGTTATCCAAAATCTAAGATGATATTTGTGGCCCTATTTTAGCAATCTAAGTGCAAGCCCCTGGCGCAGGTGTGTTTAGAGCGCTTACGAATCCACTTTTGCTAGTTTGATGGCGGATAAAAGGGTCCATGCGCATTCAGCGGTGTGTTTTGGGCGTAACCTGCAATAAACCAATCAGTGTCATCTCCCATTCCCTTCAAATGCCAGCCGCGTTTGTACCTTGGCGCATTGCTGTTATAATGGCAGATTAACCATTATAAAATGTGATATAAAATATATAGATATACACAATAATACAGGCATAGTGCTCACGCTGTGCATGAGCCTGGGCACATTTTACTAACTTGCTGTTTAAATAACAATGAAATGCTGCGTTACTGACTTTAGACCAGGTTTTGGTTGGTCAACAGCGCCATCACTTCCTGCTGCCTCAAGATAGCAATTTGCCCAGAATGCACCTGAACACACCTCCCTGTAAGACCAGCACCCCCATGGACGCACAGATAGGCGCATTGCAAAGTGCCTTTGCTATCTAAACGACGTGAATTGAAAATGGCGTTGGTCTTAAATTAGTAAAGACGTTTGAACCTGGCTTTGCGCTGTGACGCGTTAAATGAAGCTGCTCGACACATCTGCCTCTTTTATATTCACAAGGTGCTTAAACTCCCATTTCCCAAAACGGCTGCTGTGCAGTGATCGTCATTGCTTGCATACATGTATTAATCATAACCATTGATAGTTTATCTAGTATACAGTGATGAGTGTCATGGCTTTTACCCGTCTGCCAAGACCTGACCCCAATTATGCTGTTGTTTAAATTTATGGCCTTATTAGTCTAACGCAGCAGAGCAAAGCCATCCAATAAAGCAACAGTTTATGTAAAAATATGCTGTGTGAATCTCAATTTGCCACTGCCTGGTCTCATCTTTTTCATTAAGGGTTGGCTTTTGGGTCGGTTTTCTGTGCAATTGCTGTTTTTTTGTTTGTTTTTTTGATCAATGTGTTTATATAAAAAAATTCCAGAGTGTACAAGATACAAACAATCAAAACTAATCCTGAACCTCGACCCATCCAGCCACCTGCCAGACCAACACTTTAAAAAAACATATATAAAAGAAATCTGTCACTTTATATGTTTACCTAAAAGAATGAGAAAATATATACTGCACATAAATAAAAAAAATAAAAAAATCAATAAAAACACAGGAATATACAATGTATAAGAGGGTTACATTATTTGCTACCTTTTCAATTGATGTTTTAAAGTAAAATTGTAATTTGTTTTGCCAGATATCACTATTATTGTAGAGAAAATGATTCCGCTGCACATCACTTTACTCCCAATCACAGCCTATTAAATGTCTCGATAT
The DNA here is from genome assembly GCF_008692095.1 of Etheostoma spectabile. Lineage (NCBI taxonomy): Eukaryota > Metazoa > Chordata > Actinopteri > Perciformes > Percidae > Etheostoma > Etheostoma spectabile. Next base: position 26,691,594 of record NC_045750.1, read on the forward strand.
TGCCAAATTGCATGATTCTTACAGTTGTACTAAGCCCTGTGTGTTGTCTGTGTGATGTGCAGCTGAAGCAGCTGGGGCACAGCGTGGACAAGGTGGAGTTCATCGTGATGGGTGGGACCTTCATGGCCCTGGCTGAGGAGTACAGAGACTACTTCATCAGGAACCTCCACGACGCCTTGTCAGGACACACGTCCAACAACGTGGCCGAGGCCGTCAGGTACGCAGTAGTCTCGCTTCACAGACCTGTCTTCAACGACCCGGGGGGTTTCTTTACAGCAGAGTTATTTAACTTAAATTGAGACAGGTCCAGTAAGTCAACCCTCCGCCCTTGCACAGATCCGAAGAATTCGATACTAGGGCTGCACAATTAATCGCAATTTTATCAAAATTGCAATATGAACTAATGCAATATCCAAATTGCAGGAGGCAATTTAAAGGGAAATATTTGTTAAAGGCAAAATGTGTCAGACCATTCTAAAATAAAGTATTGTGGTGCTGCAGAGACATCCCAGCCTACAAATCATATCCTACAGATCCTCGCAAAAAATCACACAGGCTGGCTTTGTTCTGCCCGTTTAAAATTCCTTTTTTGACAACATAAATAGCCATATAATTTACATATTTTCCCAGACTGATCTCATGAAATGGTGAGTGCCAATTCGTATGCCATTATTGGCGTGTTATCAAGACGCATACTCGCTTTTTAGTGTGTTTATCAAGGCTGTTTGGCCTCCATTGACTTTCATTACCTTGCGATTGCGTGTGAATCCACGCCATAGCAAGTCGTATGAAAGGGCAAAAAAATGCGTATGGAGGTTGGTTGGGGTGGCAGATGGGTAAAACACAGGACTTTCACCTAGGAGCTTGGGGATTGTGTCCTGTGTGACCCGATCTTCTTTTCCTAAACTCCACCGTTTGTTTCTATTTTATTTTTTCAATATTCATTTATCAAAATTGTTTATTTGTCATTATGAATGATTCTGATGAATTGGTATTTAAAAAAAAAATGAAATGATGGAATAATGAAATGCCTGACCGATATATCTGTGTTTTAATAGCCCTGAAACGTCTGCCAGTAGTTAAAAAAGAGAGTGTCCGGGTTCGGATGGATCTTTTAGTATGCTCTGGGCTTTTTTTGAGGCATCAGGAACTGAAAAGCTGAAACGATCTCCTGGGAGGGTAGAGGGCAGCCCATGATCTTCTGGGTAGACCCTCCAGAGTGCTTTCTTCTCTGCTGCTGTGCAGCTGGCAGACCACACACACTTGCAATATGTGCAGTCTCCATCAGAGGGAGCAATTCTACCATTCTTAGAATGTCACAGAGACAGTAAATAAGAACTTAGCATGATGTCCCTTTCCTCTTTGTGCTTATCCTCAGAACCATTCCCAGCTCAAAAGACTGTCTTTATGTGTGTACTATTCTACATGGGAAGTACTGTACCACATTTGTATGGGCATTTACACCATAATGAGTTTGCATCCACTTACGGATGGGCAATATGGAGAAAATCAAATATTTTTGACCAAATACCTTATTATTGATACCACAACGATATTGTAGCGTTGACTATTGGTGCTTTCACAAAAATAATTACACAATTAGATTTTTGATAAATAATCATCAGTAATGTGGATATAATGACTAAGTGGGAAAAGGCAACAGCTACAACAGCCTGGGTAGTTCATAAAATGACCTCACAAAAAAACACTTATGCCATATTACGATATCTAAAATCTAAGACAATATCTACTCTCATATCACAATATCGACATAATATCGATATACTGCCCAGCTCTACATCCACTTGACCCTATCCCTCTTTCCATTTAACTTACCACAACGAAATACCACACACATCCTGTAGGAAGTTACGATATGATGATTATCCCAACCATAAAGCTTTTGAAGAAACCCATTCTGAATTCTGGAGGAAAATAAGTGAGGCCACTCTCAATAAGTCCTTGAATTCTTCCTTACCAAGATAGGCCAGCTTTGAATGGATTTAGCCCCCCATCTGCTCAGTATGGATGAGTAGCGACTTCTTAGATGACTTGGAGACGGGTCAAAGTCAAAGTAGAAATACCTATTAGTTGAAGGGTTGAAGACGTCATACAGACCATTTGACCAAGTAATGGCTTTCTCACAGGACTGGGGCGGTTTGTTTGTTTGTCCCAAAAGTCAGATAAGAGTGGAGGTGTGTGTGTGTGTGTGTGTGTGTGTGTGTGTGTGTGTGTGTGTGTGTGTGTGTGTGTGTGTGTGTGTGTGTGTGTGTGTGTGTGTGTGTGTGTGTGTGTGTGTGTGTGTGTGTGTGTGTGTGTGTGTGTGTGTGTGTGTGTGAGTTTGTCTGCTCTGCTATCAGCATTCTGCGTTAACATGCTATGATTAGGGTAATTGTGGGGGCTGCTGCTCAGTTTGTGAAGGGGGGGGGCACTTTGTTTGTCTGGGGACAGCCCTTATCTCTGTTTGTGTGTGTGTGTGTGCGTGTGCGCAAGGTAATCGTGATGGCTGCTGCTCAGTTTGTGAAGGGGGGGCACTTAATTTAGCTGGGGCCAGCCCTTATGTATATGTGTGTGTCGGTGGGGGGGTGCGTGTGCGACCGCAACCACATGCTCTCCCCCCCGATCTGATCACGTCCAGTGAGATACCTCGAGATAATCGCCTGAGATAATAGACTTTTTATTGATTCATCTCATACAATCTGATCATCCTCTCTGGAGCATAAACTCGTGTAATTGGTGTAAATCAGCCAGCAGACTGTAAAAGATGGACATTTATTGCCAGCAGATACTGACTCAGAAGGAATATGTGGTGGCATGAGGAGTGGGGCTAATGGTCATTGGAGCAGCTGGAGATGAGAAAATAACAGCTGGCTGGTGTGCTTGGATGAGATGTGTCTGTTTAGCTTGCTTGTGTTGTTTTGAGGATTTAGATCCGTTACTCAAATAAGTTTAGAAGTCGCAGCGGAGTCACGTTTCAGGCCAGATGAAGCTCAGAAAATATCTGTCTCAGGATTACATTCAAAGAATTACAAGGGATTGTACTGCGTCATATTAAGTCACTTTCTACATCTGGCTGCTTCTTTTCCTGCTTTAATCAGCAGACCTGCCGCTCTGTGGACACGCAAGAGACTTAAAGTCCTTTGATCAAAAAACACAATAACAACAACAACAAAAAACTGTGTTGCCAACAGGGACGTTGTAGAGCGTCCCTTGGTGGACAGACTATGCAACACCATCGCTAACAGGGACGTTGTAGAGCGTCCTCTGGTGGACAGACTATGCAACACCATTGCTAACGGGGATTGTAGAGCGTCTCTGGTGGACAGACTATGCAACGCCACACTAACGGACTGTTGTAGAGCTTCCTCTGTGACAGACTATGCAACCATCACTAACAGGGACGTTGTAGACGTCCTCTGGTGGACAGACTATGCACACCATCGCTAACAGGGACGTTGTAGACGTCCTCTGGTGGACAGACTATGCAACGCCATCACTAAGGGACTTGAGAGCGTCCTCTGGTGGACAGACTATGCACACGCCACACTAACAGGGACGTTGTAAGCGTCCTCGTGGTGGACAACTATGCAACGCCATCACTAACAGGGACGTTGTAAGCGTCCTCTGGTGGACAGACTATGCACACCATCGCTAACAGGGACGTGTGAGCGTCCTCTGGTGGACAGACTATGTAACGCCATCACTAACAGGGACGTTGTAGAGCGTCCTCTGTTGGTCAAGTCCATCTTCAGCCCCCCAGCAGACCCTCAGTTAATTGGGTTTTTTTCCTATTTGGGGGCTGTGCACCAAGGTGGGACCACAGCATTACCAAATGATCAACTTATGAAGCTAACATGGTGAACGTGTTCGCTGCCGAAACCAAAACAACAACCTGAAAGACACTAAAACGCTCTTTAGAGCCGAGGGGAGCTGCAGTCGAGTGATACGTATACAAGGGACTCCTTTCACATTACACACAGTCATTTGATCCATTGTTATTACAAAAATATTGATTATAGACACTTTAATTGGTGGATATATACTGATACTAACCTTTTTAAATACAGTGAAAGAATAACTTCAAATGTTATCAAGTAGTATCCTACTAGAGCTGCAAAGATGAATCAATAAGTTGCCAACTTATCAAATGAATCTGCAACTTCTCTGATCCCAGCTTCTTAAATGTGAATATATTCTAGTTCCTTTATTCCTCTGTGACAGTGAACTGTGTATGGACAAAACACGACATTTGAGGACGTCATCTTGGGCTTTGGAAAACACTGATCCACAATTTTCACCATTTTATAGTCAGCACTCCATAAACAACTAATTGAAAGGTTAATCAGAAATGAAAATAATTAGTTGCAGCACTCTAATCTACATCCCTTTACAGTCAGGACTTTTTAATTGACTGAGCAGTCTAAGTATTTAACTTTATTTTGACACAAAGTAAACGCTCATTAATGTCTCATTTCACTTTTGCATCACACACATTTTCTTCTATCCTCTGTTGACTTTATTGCATTAGTGTGTTCTTAATGTGAGGTTAGTGTTTAGATAATGAGCCATGCCAACTCACAGCATGTAAATAGATTTTGCTTAATGATCCCATAGAACACCCAAATAAGACTAAATAGTCAAATTAAGAAAATGTTAGCAAGAATTATATTATAGGATATAAGCATATTTAAGGGAATCTTTTTTGTTGCTATTTTCTTATGTTTTTTTGTCTAAGAGACTGATGGGACCAACAATCTTTGAAAAAGTGCAAGACAGCTGTGAAAATAGCTACATTAAAAAATATGTATGTAAGATGATGGTCAATTTTGCAACTTGAATGTACGTCTACTAAACATCCTTGTTTTGACACGGACAGGCTAGGATTAATATTATTATTAAGTGTCTGACAACATTATAGAAAGGATCTACATGCTCTAGCCAAATCCACCAGACTCCATTGGAATAAACGTTAATATTGTCATCGTAAAATACATTTCATTCAGAGTTGTCAGAAACAAAAATAAACCATTTAAAGCCGTCTTTCCACTTTTACCACATTCTCCATTCTCATTTGGTTTTAAAAAAAGATGATTTACTAGGGCTGGAAGATTGACCAAAAATGTATCAACATATCAGCGTATCTTTTTCCCAGAACGATAATTTGGAATATTGATTCCTGTTGACGGGCCTACTTTCTCCCTAAAAACATTCTACCGCGCGTGTGGTCACGTGACTTTGCCTGGACCAGTCAGCGGCATGGAAAGCCTAATGGAAGCTAACTCCAAGACCGAGTCTGAGTCATCTGAGCAACTTGTGCCCAAATAAACGCAGTGTATGTCGTCTAGGGAACAATTTGCTTCAGATAAGACGATCTAGAACAATGTGATTCATAATCGTTCATTTTTTGTTATCAAGGTAAAATGTGCAATTAATCGTGATTTTAATTTTAGGTCATATCGTGCAGCCTTATGATTTACCCAATTACATGTTAAAAATAGGCCGGTTCTATGCACTCAAAAAGTACTCTAAGTATTGGTTATTTAAATGGAGGCTGGTGAGTTTGGCGATGGCGATTTCGAAGCCGTTACTGTCTCTTTAACAAAAAGGATCGTATTCTTTAACTATAGGAATAATCTAAAGAGAAATGAGCGAGACGGTGTTGTCCTGCAGGTACTCGGAGCGCAGTAACACCAAGTGTGTGGGAATCACCATCGAGACGCGGCCCGACTACTGCCTGAAGCGACACCTCAGCGACATGCTGGGCTACGGCTGCACGCGGCTGGAGATAGGAGTCCAGAGTGTGTATGAAGACGTGGCCCGAGACACCAACAGGTCAGTAGGTCGGGGGGGGTTAAACATGACGGCTGTAGATAAGAAAGAAGACATGGCCAGATATCAGTCGCTCTGATGGTGTGGAAATCATGTTGTGTTTCTGTTCTTTCACCTTCAGGCTTTTATAATTTAACTGTGTATTTGTACATGCATGCTTCCCCCAGAGGGCACACGGTGCGAGCTGTCTGCGAGTCTTTCCACCTTTCAAAGGACGCCGGCTTCAAAGTAGTCGCCCACATGATGCCAGATCTGCCTAACGTGGGCATGGAGAGGGATGTGGAGCAGTTCATTGTAAGCATTTCATAAATATGGTTTGTTGTCATACTAAACTATAAATTTATACGTAATCATACCTTCAGGGTAAGACGTGATGTGCTTAGCATTAGGTTAAGCTGTACAGTAATACTGACCGAAGTTCCAGAGTAATTTTATTCCGGGGCAATGTTGCATACAATCTAGAGGTGGGCAATATATCGATATTATATTGATATCGTGATATAAGACTAGATATTGTCTTAGATTTTTGATATCATAAAATGGCATCAGGGTTGTCTTTTCCTGGTTTTAAAGGCTGCATTACAGTAAAGTGATGTCAGACTGTTGTAACTGTTCTATTATTTGCCTTTATACTTAGTCATTATATCCAGATTACTGATGAATGTTTATCAAAAACCTCATTGTGTAAATATTTTGTGAAAGCACCAATAGTCAACGCTACAATATCGCTGTCAAAATCGAGGTATTTAGTAAAAGGCCCATTGAAGGCCCATTGAAGGCACGTTGAAGGCACATTTATCCAGTACAGTTCTATGATCTATTTTTTTTTTTTTATTATTTACTTTAAGGCACACTAGATGCCAGTAAAGTTATGCACCAAGTTGATCATTAAGTTTATTGTTTGTGACATTAGGAATCATCGACTTGTTCTGTGGGCTTGGCATCAGGGTGCGTCATCACTACTTATTTCACAGTGGTGTAGTAACAAGTCAGTCCCACATGTAGCATCTTAAAAATAGGAACAGAAAAGCTGTGACAGTTGACTCGCAGTCCCAACTGTGATGTGACTCAATGAAGAAAAAGAAGAAAAAAAACCACTCCTGTCAGATGTCTCTCAACAGCAGGCTCACTCTGCAGCTCTGATTGGGAACCGGGCTGTAATGTGAGGGTGCGGGATCAGACAATGCTCCTTCCCAACATGCCTGACTGTAGGATGTAAATCAAGACTCAGTTTGAGGCTGTGCACAATATCAGCTCATTTGGCTTATTTTTTACATTGTTAAAACAGGAATCAAGGGATTAACAACACAATGAGGGAAAAGAAGATTTAACTAATTGGAGCAGGTGCACGAACCCCAGTGACTTTTACCCAAAATATGTCACTCATTGTCTCAGATCCAACAATAGTAACACTTTTTATCTCCCTTGCCTGTTAATTGAACTGTTTCTTTGCTTTGTTAGTGTTTTTTTTTTATTTCTGGCAGTCTGGTGATTCACAGGGTTTGTACAGAGTTGAAAAAGTTGACACCTTAGTTTTCCTCTGTAATGAGCTACAAGTTAAACAAGAAAGGACAACAACCGTTTTGTTCTGCTCAGAGCGGAGATATACTGAATTAAAAAAGAGTGAATACATCTGAAAACACTAGCTTTTTAATGTGGACAGAGAATACTGAGCTTTTGAAAAATAATAAAATGACCTTGGAGCTGGTTGGGCACTTTGTGTCCTCGCATTGCCAGACCTATCTCCACAGCGCTGCAGAGTAAGGTCTGGCTCCTCCACACATGCATAGACCATAGTCCTCAGATTGGACAGATAGTCTAGCTAGCTGTCTGGATTTACCCTGCAGAGATCTGAGGACCAGGTAACCATAGTCCTCAGATTGGACAGATAGTCTAGCTAGCTGTCTGGATTTACCCTGCACAGATCTGAGGACCAGGTAACCATAGTCCTCAGAAATCCATCGGAGTTTAGAACGCCAACACAAAGAAAGCGAAAAGTGATGGACATCCAGCCAAAATGAAGGACATCCGGTGGAATTTCCGGCGGCACCTGAACAATGCCGGAATTGGAACTTCGTCGCTATAGACTAACCATAAGCTAGTAGTGGCTGATATATATGTTGGACTGTAATAAAAACATATTAGACTGTAGGTGATCAGAGACAGCTGTGACGCAGCAGCTTTGTAGTTTAATGATGCAAATAGGACAACGAAGAAGAGATTTAAACCACTGTCTGAATTAGACGCTGGAGTTATTTAGACTTGTGTGAAAGCAAAGTGGGGTTGTTGTTGTTGTTAACTGTGTGTGTGTTGTGTGTGGTGTGTGTGTGTGTGTGTGTGTGTGTGTGTGTGTGTGTGTGTGTGTGTGTGTGTGTGTGTGTGTGTGTGTGTGTGTGTGTGTGAGGGTAATATGGGGGCAGCAGCAGGTCGGCCCAGTGAGAAGAAGCAGATTAAATGTGTAGTTGGCCCTCAGAGTCGTTCCTGTAACACTTTCTTTGTCACTTCTCCCCCTAGACTTAATTTCTTCCTTTGTCTCTGCTGCCTTTTTTCTCCCAGCGTGCTGTCTCAATATGTTCTCTCTCCCGTTCTCTTTGTTTGTCTTTCTGTCGTCTCCGTTATCTTTCACCTTTCCCTTTTTATTTATCGCTCCTCTCTAGCCGTAACTTCTCACTCAACGCTTTCTCTTCTCTTCCATCACAAGGTCTCTCTTCTTCCCACCTCTCCTGTCGCGTCATCTATCTCTTCTCTCTCTCTGTCCTCTACCAAACAAACCGTCTGCCTCTCAGCCTCTCTTCTCCTTCCCTCTTCTCTTATGACACTGACACTGTCAGATTATAAAACTTGTGTTTATGGCTCCCCTTTGATCTACCTCATCGTATCTAATCTTCCATGACACATGAATGGGGGGAATCCAAACTAAGCAAATCAGGATTTTTCCTGGCATCCATAAACTTCACTGCTACATTTTTAACACAGAGAGCATCTAGGAATAGTCAGACAGGAAGTGGAAGTAGTTGGATATACAGTATATCAGAAAAGATGGGATGGGGGGAAATAAGTTAGAGATAAATGGAAAGCTTTGGGAGTGGGCCAGATGGGTATTTGGATGTCAAGTTAAAATGGGAGATATTGGGTTGTGTCTATGTCCCCAAATATTGTTACTTCTATGTGAAGTCCATGTTTGGCTTAGGTTGCTTTGGTTTTTGAAGCTTGTGAACAAGGAGGAGCATTTAGCAGCTAAGGATATTTAAATAGCCTCGTTCATGTGGACAAGGCTTAAGACAGGAAAGTTTTGTTGTCATTACTTAGAATTCCTCGTGATGAAGACAGAAGCTACACACTATAGCTTCACAGCCCCAGATTGTATGTTTTGGAAGTGGTGGTGCAAAATGAATTTGACCCCGGGACATTGAGAATGAATAGGAACACAGACTGAACCAGTTTTCACTGGATCGTCTAGGGGGTTCTCAAACCGAAACATTAGCATTGCTAAACTTACATCAAGATCGACACATAGGGAAAGAGAGAGATTAAAAATCTGTATAAATATTTATCTCAAGAGGGAGCAATTAGTTTGGGATGATAAGTTCATCTTATTATTCCAGCTACCCCATAACCCTTAAAAGGATTAAGCAGGAATTAGGCCTGCATGATTAACCGTTAACTCGCAATCTTGATTCACCCTGTTCACGATTGAAGTTTTTAATAATTTGCTCTTTTTTTTTTTTTTTTTACGGCTTCTATTCTCATTTAATTTTACGAGCCGACTGCATCACAACCGCTACTACTTTTCTCTGAGTGTTAGACATGGACTGTATGAAAAAGATGTTAAAGCGCTGCAATGCTCTCCCTTCTCTTCATTGAAGCCTCTATGTTTACAGGCTTGTGGTGATGACCAACATGCTATAGGTGCCAAAAACAAATCTGTTTGGTGCTGCCAATCTGTTAGGTTTTGTCATGGTTCATGTGTGCAGGCCTAGCAGGAACATCTGATGAATGGACTGATGAATGGAAATTCCAGCTCATAGGTTTTGTTTGCTTGCCGTAACCACATTGATGAGAACGGGTACTCTGGATTCTGCAAGTATGATGCAAATAGCAGCCAAGGTTTTAGTGGAGGGATGAAAAATTGGTAATAATAATTCAGACCTTCTCAGTACAGAGCCCCTCAGAGCTGGTTGCCATCTTAAGGAAGCAGGGATCTCTTAATTAGGAGCCCAAGGCCGAGGGAGCTGGGAACCCCAATTGCAATCGTCTTTAATATTCTTCTTCTTTTTATTATTTTTCCATTGATAAAAGTGTCACTACAGCCTAAACTGTGCAATAAGGGCACAACTCTTAAATGTCCAATTTTTAAGAATAACGGGGCAGCCTCTAGCCCCCCCCCCCCC